>NC_044495.1:39984710-40209710 GCF_902362185.1 Chanos chanos | reverse complement strand
AACTCAGAAAGAAATTACAAGTTTAAAACAGAAAAGCTTAACTCCATCTGTCAGCTCAAGCTGTGCTCACTTTTGCACTAATATTTGTACAGATATGATAAATTATTGGTCTAAGCCTAAGAAAGAGCTTACTCCTCATGTCAGGAACAGTGAACTTCCATCCTGACGTTAAGATAAAAAAAAAAAACAAATAAAAAAAAACTATGTGAAAACCTACCCTGATCCAAGATAAATGGTCATCGTTATTAATGTGGTTAATTCTTTTGATTTGTGTAAACACAAGAAACACAGTGGAAGTGGTATGTTACAATGTCAGTAAAACAGAAGTGTAATGGAGAGGTTTTCGTGATATGATAACCCTTTGACAGATGACGCTAAACAGGTTTTCCCAGCCTCACACACATTCATTTGCCTGGCACTCCCATGGAATTCTGTTTCTCTGGAGATGCTTGGAGGCGGAATACATTTAATACTAGACCCATAATAAAGCAGTAAGACCCACAGCTCTCTGTCTGCCACTGAGCTTTTAACAGGCCTTGTATCGGGATAAGAGAGTGAATGCAAATACATGGGACATATGTATGGGACATAAAACATATTTGGAGAGAGAAATCTACAACGTTGCCACATTACGTCTTATTTGTTATTAATGGAATAATGCTATGTCGTCGGTGACATGTGAAAAAACAATTTACGCTGAGTTGAGGCATCTGGGTCAAAACACAATCGAACTGTACAAAAGAGGAGATGCCTGGAGGGGTGAGAGGATGGATGGAGGAGGAGGGGAGGAGGGCAGTTTCATGCCATACATTTCTCTATATTCCACAGCATTACCTCAGCCCCTAAGAATCTGAAAGCAGTCGTCTTACCGACATGACTAGCTCTGCGAAAACATGCAGAACGCAGACAGAAATTCTCCCATGAGTTCTTGACAGAATTCTGTGTTCAGACAAGACCCTGTGTTGTTGGAGAAGAAGAGAAAGAGCTACATTCTAGAATGTGTAGGCCTTAACTGATTGGACATGCCCACGCGACATGCTTGAGTGAACCTGAACCAATGGGCATACATTTGAGCTGTGATTGACAGTGAAGGGTAGGAGGGAGAGAAAGGGGGGAGGTCACAGGATCTCTGGAGCCACTACATTTTAAATGAGTGTCTCTTATGCAAGAATGGAGACCTGATATCATCTAGACAGGGGTTCACAACCAGACTTTTACACAGTGATGCTAATAATTGCACAGGTCAGTGATCAACGGATATTTCCTCTTTTTAGGCATTGCCCCCTCCCCCCCCCCCCCGTAAATGTTTTGATCCATTCAACATGTATCAAGCTTTATTGCTAATGAGTCTACCAGGGGGATCCCATATTGTCCTTGGCTTAGAGATTGTGAAGCTGGTGCAAACACAACATTCCATGATCTGTTTTCACTTACCAAACATGGACCAGAGCTCAACATAAACACTGTGACTCAGAGAAGGAAGAAGATTGAGGACGTAAGAACGGTGCTGAGCTCTGTTGGAACAGGCTGACTATTATTTCAAGATACGGGCAAAAGATTATGGTCTGAGTGATTTTGCAAGCAATCAAACACTGCAATTACCAGGCCAATGTTATTTTGTCAACATTTTACATGGGGGTGACAGAGGCCTCAGCAATAATCAGGGATAGATGAATGTGTGTGCCTCTCTCTGAGAACTCACTAGGTGAAATCTAAAGACTTTCCATGACTCCAAAAGAGCACTCCTCACTGAGTCCTCCCTGTACCATTTAACGAAACACTCCTCTTTGTGAGAATATGGAAAATCCTCAGGATTTTCTCAAATGCCGTTTGCACGTAGGCTCTGTGAGTAGCAGTTTTGTAATCAGACTGGGGTGGGAATTTTGAGGTCAAAGTTCAAGAGGTTAACACATGGTCAGTTATGAAATTCACTCCATCACCTTGTGATGGAATTTGTTACAGGCAAGGAGGGGAAAGGAAGGAGACCTTTTTTTTTCTTCTCCCTCTTTCACGCTCTCTTTGTTTCCAAGTAATGTAAACTCCTAAATGTATAGTTTTACTCTTAGAGAGTGGCAGAGAGATTGATGGACGGAAAAAGAGGAGGGAGAGATATGGAAGGACACGGCACATAACAGTCTGGTTTTGAAGCCAGAGAGCTGGGAATTCTGCAGGCCTCTGTTTCAAGCTCCTGTCCTCCCTCCTTTGCAGGCAAGTGATACTTTAGGAGCAGACGTCAGCACGGAGTACCAGTCGGGAAGGGGGCTGTCCCGGACGGAATCCCCAGCGGCTGCATTCCAGTGGATCCCACTCCGTGTACACTACTCACCTCTGAGTGAGGAGAACCATCCTCCCCCTACATCGGGGGGAGACGCCCTTCCATCGAGGAGAGGTGTGAAAGTTAGAACAGCAGAAAAATGCCAGAATACTACAACACGCTCTGAAACCCTTCAAATTTCAGCCATGCATTTTCCATACATAGTCTATATATCACCTTCCTTATATATCTGCGTGGCACAAACACACACACACGCTCACACATATACACATGTGGATACACACACACACACACACACACACATGCTCACACATACACAGATACACACATATGGACACACACACACGTGCTCACACATACACAGATACACACATATGGACACACACACACGTGCTCACACATACACAGATACACACATATGGACACACACACACACACACACACACATGCACAGCAGTTCAAAGGCTTGGCATTTGAGCAGACCTCTTACACGGCTATGTGCAATGAGAGATGAGGTATGAGAGTGTGTGTGTACACTCAAAACACACCATCTGGCACAGCTGACTGAGATCTTCCGTTTGTCTCCACAGAGACAGAAAGAAAGACTCCGTGTTTCAGTTAAAAAATTGTAAAAAAAAGAAAATGAAAAAAAGAAAGGAAAGAAAGAAAAAAAGAGAGACCTTTAGATGTTTATGACCATACAAGGCGGTCTGAGAACACTGCCAGAGACATTTATTAGGCTAGCTTCTTTTTTTTCCCCCACCCATTTGCAAACTCTGACGCAGGACTTGAAGAACTCTTATCTTGCTACAGGAGAGGTGTATTAAGGATAAAACCCAACAATTAGTGCAATCAAGAGAAATAGTGTGTAATTTAAGGGAGTCGTGATATGAAGTCACAGGATATCACTGATACCATTATTTTTCTTTACAGCACTGAAAGAGGTATAGCCAACAATCTGTCAACGCGCCCTCCAAATCAAACTAAAGGCTAATGATTCTAAACTGCATAGGTGGTTAGTTTGAAGCTAGGCTAATGTTAGCGAGCTAAGCACAGCTTTTGTAACCTAGATCTGCCTATGATTATGTCCACCCGATTACCAAGCAAAGGAAAGCACAGAAATGTCAAATGAATGCAGGTCCTTGCTGTTTTGTAATATCTTGTGAAATTATACCACACTCAGATTTAAGAGAGAGAGAGAGAGAACAAAAGCCTACCTTTTTTTTTTACACACTTTTTTTCTCTTTCACCAGCTTTCTTTTGTAAGCTCTGTGTTCTCAGAGAGGGACATTTCTGCATCATGTATGCTCTTGACTATAACTGTACTGATATTATACCCCTCGTCACAATGAAAAGTGGTTCCACACAGTCCCCAACATTGTGGCAAGTGCTTGAAAAAGGTGTCGCGACAACAACAACACCATCGTGCTTATCACTCAATGTCTAAGCTAGTGCATTACTCAGTAGAAACTCTTCTATTATCTAATTAACTCTAGGAATTTTGATTGTGCTGTTTTAATGAAAAAGAACTAACTGCCAAAGAGACCTTAAGCTAGAATACTGGCTTATAAATGTAGATATGGTAAAGGTTTGATTTTAGGCTGCCCAAAGCTTGAAGCCTGTGACATGTCCTATGCATCATTTTTGCTCCATTCTGTTAAATTGTAATGAATATGGATATGTGTTTTTCAGACTATGTCAGTAGGATTACAGCTGTGAATGTGAGGGCTTTTTTCCAGCGTAGGATTAAGGAAATACAGCAGTGCACAATGACAGGAACTGGGAGACTTGAAAACAAACTGCTAATGACCTACATGGTCAGTTACTCAGCCATCAAAACTTATAACGGCTCGTACAACAAGGACTCACATTCCTTTTAAGCCAGGATACTACACATGTTCCCAATAATGTTGCCACCTTTTTTATTCAGACAAATCACAAAGGAATGAATTCATCAAAAAAAAAAAAAAAAAAAAGGCATTAGATTATTACGCTGTAAAACTACTCCATGCCTCATTACACAGTTTTATCCTACTATTTGGTTTCAGGTTTCATCACAGTGAAAGTAAATGGCTTGGTACACTTGCTATGTCTTTTTTTTTTTTTTTACAAGTCTGCCAGCCTAATTCATCTCAAGAACTTACGTACAAAACTCCATTGTGACAGGGCCCATTCCTAAGGGAAGATTTGAGCTAAATTATTCAATAATTAATACAAACGGCAGTGATCGTGAGCATGAGGCCCCCTTCATGGGTGGTGTTCTGTACCTTAGTCTGATTCATCTAACCAGATTACATAATGTCATGGTTCATTTATGTATTGGGAATCAGAACCAACCTCTGCAGGGAAAAAGAAATCTGTTGAACAGAGCTAAAGTATTCTGTTAAGACCGCTTTAGCATCAGTCATTCAGCTGACCCCGCTCATTAGTGCTTTACGATTCCATTTGTTTCTTTGCTTAGAGAAACACATCTCTTTTCCCCCTGTTGTTGCACTGACAGGAACTGAGAAGCCCTGCCGTACCCTGAGGCTTCCAGGACGACCTAGATTGTTGAGAGAGCTGCTCTAAGACAAACTCTTGACCCTATTAATGAATTAATGTTTTGTTTTTCCAACCTTTTAGTGAACTGCCCTTTGACTCTAAAAGAGGGCTAACCTCTTCCCCTAGCCCTGTAACAGGTTGAGATGATAGAAATGAAAAGGGAGAAAGATGCCAGTGAGGAAATGATTGATCTGTCTTCACCAAGTAAGATGCCTTACACAGTCTCATTTAATTCTCAATCTTAGAAGTACATGAGAGAAAATTAAGAGAGAGCATAACAAATAATACTTATGGAGAAATAGTCCAGATGTGGAAATCAAAGAGAAATTAGAGTCCACACAATTTTGATTTCTTTAGAGTCAAGTGCAAATATTTTTCCTCTCGCCCACCTGTAGCTGAGGGCGGTCAGAGTGTTCCAGGTTTCCTCTCTTTCTCATGTTCAATCATTTGTGGAATCTGCTCACCATATGAGTCAAAGACCACATACTGAGACAAGTATCTCTGCTTCTGGGCGCAGATGCACTCTCACAGCTGCTCTGGCTCTTCCACAGATACAGATACAGAAACACAGAGAGAGAGAGAGAGAGAGAGAGAGAGAGAGACAGAAAGAGCATATTTTTGTTTGCTGGAGGAAGTGTAATATATATGAAATTGACAGTGAGTAGCAGATTAGAACAAATTACAGATTTAAAAAACATTTTGAGGAATGTCAAAGATTTTGTGTATGCATCGGTTCTGGGCAGGCCTAGACGAGGATGAAGAAGGTGTGAGAGATATAAAAGCCTCAGGCCAACACCATCCTGCAGCTGAGAGTCAAACAAACCTGCTCTGAGAACACAGCCTTCAGACACCAGTAAAATGTACTGCAATATATGCAAAACGCCTTGCTGACTGAGTTGGTAAGAGATACTGGATAAACGAGAATGGTGTAAGGGAAACGTTGCCAAATCCATAATTACACAGATAAAAAAATAGTTTTGATGTGCCGGTTACTAAAAAGAGACCTCCTCACAGAGTTCAGAGAAGTACATTCAAAGGTGAAAGAGTAACAGCCACTAAAACACCTGCACCAACAGTAGCCAGACACAGATCAGCTACATAATGATGGTAGATAGAGCACTCACTCAAGGTCACTGTAACTGCAGTAGCAAGCTAGTAATTAAATAAATACATCGACAAATAAATGAAAGAAAATTTTAAGTTAATCAGGTAGTTGAGGAATGAAGAGGGAGGTCATGCAGCTGCATATGATAGATAACACTCAGAAATGAACTCTCTCTCTATCTCTCCCCCTCTCTCTCTCTCTGTCTCGTATAGATCTGTGTGTTGTGTTCTTCGCCAAAAGGAATGTGGGTGGTAAGTCTTATCGGGACCTGAGAAAACCGGCATGAATTTCCCCTGCTGTCAGTACACCGCCCTCTTCGTTTGCACTCCCTGTTAATCAGCCACTGCTAGAGGACCTCGGCATTCCTCCCCGATTGACCAGGAACATCTGGGCTGATCTCACGCATGGATCTCACTGCCAAAACTAGCCCCTCTTTCTTTTCTCTCTCTTTGACTTCAGGTAATTGTTTGTTTGGTCATGCCGTTATGGCCATTTAAGGAAAGAATATTGATCTCACTGAAAAAAAGAGAAAAACTGGAATCCTAAACAATGACTGTTTTGTATTAAAACAGAGCTAATTAAAAAAAGGGGGGGAGGGGGGACGTATGGAAATACATCGCCAGGTATTTACATGAGTAGGGGGATAGAGCGCCCTCTGCAGGATCTTGGGGTATTGACTGGTGTCCTGAACGGAGGGAACCCGCAAAGTGCGTCTCCTTTCTCTCTCTCTCTCTCTCTCTCTCTCTCTCTCTCTCTCTCTCTCTCTCTCTCTCTCTCTATTGCTCTTGTTTTTTAAACTGTGGAGTACACATTGGTGTTGTTTCAGAAAATTAAACCAGTGCCAAAACACAATCTACCGTGAAGTTTTATTAAAATCTTCCATTCAGCCCTCTGCAGTGAAGTGATACCACCACAGGTCTATTCTGCAATTAGCAGTAACGATTTCGTGCTGAAATGGTTGACGCTTGGCTCGTTGTCTTCCCCACTGCGAATGGAGAGATTACAGCTGGTACAACTTGAGAAGAGCTTTTATATGCTTATAAACAGCCTTTGAGAGCTGAAGCTGTTTGAAGTTGCAAATCGTCGTTGCTTTTTAATGCGTTGAAAAGAATCTTGCACGTCTTATGACTGATTTCAATTTCAGTCTCCTTCACGGCCATTGGGACTGACCGTCATTACTTACACAAAGCCATATTTAACACAATGCTTGTCGCGCGCGCACGCACGCACGCACGCACACACACTCTCTCTCTCTTACTTCAGGGAGATGATTTAAGGGCTTTATGAAACAACTGAAAAAAACAAAAAAGGTTTTGGCCCGAGGTGTAAGCACCACTTAAAGATGTTTATGTGAGGTTAAAACAGTCGAGGAGGGCCAGATCCTAAAACACAAACACATAGGTAGGGGGAAATGAACTTCCAAGATTGGACAGCACAGACCAACCAGTACACGTGTGAGACTCATTCACCGTCTTGAAAGAGGGCACAGGTTTTTCTATTACTTTCACATCTTTGAATGCACATTACATCTGTAGCAGTCTGTCACCATTCAATGACAGCAGGTTATATCTGGCACTGGCTCTGAGTCCCAAAGCATCAAACAGGGAGTGAAAAGTGCCAGAATGCCAGAGGCAAGGTGGAGGTTTTTAGCTGTCACAACTGCATGGATACCCAAAGGGTTCCCTCCCCTCCAATCAGGGAGCTTCCAGCAAGTCAGAGCGTTGTGATGATTTGGTGGGAGTGGGAGGGGTGTTGTTGGCTGGCAGAGTTTTCTGCAGTGCGATCATTTAAGTTAACATCTGGCACTCATTGCTGAGGGAAACCACAAACAAATCAACAGATTTATCCCCCACCCCATCCCCGCTCCCGTCTCCGCCCCGGTTCCAGGGTAGGGTGGAGACGTGTGGAACTGTGCGCTGGGAACGAAGAACACCATGCAAATTCCACAGCGAGGATGACATGAGGAGGAATGACACCCCACCCCCTGCGGAAAAACTCTCGGCCTGACACAGGGGTGATACAAGGGGACAGAGGGACAGGGTCTTGGACGAGCCCCTTCAGCTGGTATGTGGAGGTGAAGTGGAGGAGAGGGGGGGATATGGCGTCACAAGCTTGGGCCTGCTGCCTTTAAAGACAATGGCAGAGCAGAGAGCCGGGCTTCCTTCAATTGTACCTTGTTTCCACTGCTGAGTGAAACACAACACGCTAGGCACTTCATTTTTCCAGGGGAGCTAGCAAAGCCACATACCTTTTCAAAAGTGTGAAATACTTCAGATAGTAACTTTGCTGCAAGATCACCTCCCTAAAAACTCCAGGACTATGTCAAACAACTGTATTAACACTGAAATGGCAAATCGTACACACAGAATGACAGATTCCATTAGATATTAAATAACAGCAATCATTTTATTTATTACAGTGAGTGGTGAAACCAATGACAGTAAAGTGCAAATGAATTAACACAGTAAAGGAACGTTAATGAGAGCTGGAGAGAGAAACAGATCATTTGTGGAGGAGAAAACACACACTGAACAAATGGAATGTTTGTTTTTCTGGAGACAAATATTCCAGGCATGGGTCCAAAAAACACTGAGATTCAGTGTTTTGTAATACTGCATGTAAAATTAGGACCAATACTCAAAAATACTTCAAAAATTCACCATGTATTAATATCTATCACTTTTAAATGTAAATTTGACAGAAGACTCTGGTGCCAAGCTTTCCCAATAAAGGAGTACATACGCACCCCCTGTGTTGAGCGTAAAAAAACATGAACTTCTTTGCAGTATTAACAGCACTGAATATGGCACCTAGGAGGCCAAAGTGGACTGTGGAGGTTGGAAAAGCAGTAGCACATACCACGGAAAGACCTGTGGTCCTGACCTTATGTGTGGGGTGACACCATAGGGGGCCTAGGTTAAAGTAATACAACAGTGTCAAGGCATATCTCATTATCAGATGATGGATAATGAGATGTTTAGATGAAGTACGATAATGAAAACTGCTTCCAGCCTGGGGGAACGTCCAGAACAGTTTCAGCAGGACTGCAAATTTAAAACATTCAAAACACGCAGCACAGTAAAAAAAAACAAAAAAAACAAAAAAAAAAGAAAGAAAGTAAAGTAAAAAAAAAAAAAAAGAACAAACAAAAGCAGACTTGTTGAAGTGCATTCTGAGTGAAGGAGAGCAGAAGGCTTAAAATGCTATGTTTCCAGGACATCGAGTAAAGCTAAGTCAGGCATGAATTTCTTTTTCGTGGATATCGATCACTTATTCCGAGGTTTAGACCGATATAACCATTGATTTTTGACCACCTGTACGGTAAGCCTGCGGCCTTTATACTTTTTTGCGATGGCTCTTCGCCAAAAGCTTCGTTTGCCCATTGGAAGTCTCTTCCTTTCACTGGTTGAGAAGAAGCGTGGTTCTGGATCATGGTTTTTTTTTTTTATCCTGTGGGAGCTGTCCGCCAACTAAGCCACGGTTTTCTTCTTGCACTCCACAGAGCAGAAGAGCATGCCCTGCACTGCCATGAAACGCTGACCAATCAGGCACTTGGAGCAGCAGGAGCACTGGAAGCACTGTGGCTCTGCATGCCAGTGGTGCTCTCCAAACGACACGCGCTGGGCCTCTGGCTCGATGGGATTCTGGCAGGACCTGCAGTGCTACAAAGACAGACGACACACGTAACATTACCACTGCATGCACAGGGCCACAGGGCTGTCACACCTGTAACTATGTGATGGAGGTAAGCATAAAAGAATAGGCCACCGTAAATGGGAAATGATATACGTAACATTACTACTGCAGGCACAGAACCACAGGGCTGTTACTCCTGTGACTCTACGATGGATGTCAGCATGAAAGAATAAGCTGGCGTACCACTAGAAGGCGACACAGTTTATAAGTGATCTAATGTTTCTCTCCCTGGGCTTTTTGTATGAGTCACACTGGCACTGCATCACTGACTTTACAAAAGGGCTACTGGTGTCCAGTTTCAGACAAAGCTATTAAGACTGTGATAGCTCCTATCCATATTGTGTCCTTGGCACGTCCTCAGTCTCGTTCACCTGCTCTAGAGCCAAAATGGTCACCTAACGCTCTAATCTGTGCCCTGCAAGAGCTGCCTGGTGCATATATCAAGCATCTCTGAGTTTTGACTTGGCTAGAAAAGAAACGTTCAAAAGCGAAGCCATGCCAAAGATTAACCTCATCTCACCTTCTGTACTGCAATATCATTTTTTTCCCCTACCTACAGAACGTATCACAGGAACAGATTTGTAAAGCGGAGGGTACCTGCACAGCAGCCTGTTCTTTCGGGTCAAGCTCGGTAAATTTTGTTTGGATCTCAGTATGTCAGGAGAATATTTGCATATGAAACTAATGACATGAAAACGAGATCGTTATTCAAATAGCAATCTGCAGGCAGACTACACAAACAGATGAGACAAGGGAAACTGTCTTTGTGTGTTGGGTTGGGTAGAGTTTTGGGTTTTTTTTGTTTTTTGTTTTTTACCACAGCATGATTCTTCATGTAGCAGGGTTTGCAGATGGGTTTGTCGTTCTCCATAACATATGTCTCTCCTGCCAGCACGCAATCACAATCAAAACAGCAGAAATGTTTCAGATGCCAGTTCTGCTCCTCAGCCTGTGTGTACTCATTACTGAAGATCAGCTGAAACACACACAAACACACACAGACGCGCGCGTGTGCGTGCAGACACACACACATACAAAACATGCAGGTGAACAAGAAGAACAATGTTTCGCCATCCAAAGCAAAACATTTCATCAATATTCTTGTCAACCCCAAATCTTCTGTCGTTACTTTTTTTGTGTGGCTGCTTTCGTGTTGCTAGAATCTTCTTTTCCCCATCTTCATCCTTCTTACCTCATCACAACCGGCGCATCGCGGCTTCTCGCTGTCGCCGTAGTGACGGCCACAGTACATCTTTCCCTTCTTCCAGAAGTAGATCATGTCCACCAGCAGCTCGTTGCAGGTGCAGCAGACGAAACAGGGCGGGTGCCACATCTTATCGTAGCCTGCCCGCTCGGCAAACACGGCCGGCTCACCCGTCTTCATGGGCTGCTGGCACTGGTGGCACGACTGCAGACAGCACACACATATTAGGCACATACAGCGTTAGGTTTGACAAAACACTTCATGGGAGTCAAAGAGCACTGCATGTGAAGGCCAACAGTTCAGTGACAAGAGATTCAGGTACTCTCTATGGAGGTGTCAGGCCACATCTGGATGAACGATCATTTGACATTATGCTAAAAATGTGGTCATTTAAAAAAAGGATCCAGGTCATATTATGAAAGCAGGCTACATATTTGATCCATTTTGGAATACATTAAACTACTCAGAAGAAGTCTGGAACAACGCTGAATCTTGTCTCAAAGTTCAGGCACGAAGTGTTTATGATAAATTTAGATTCACGTCAAACCTTTGTCACTACCGTTAAAATTCAGTTGCATCATGATAAAGTCTTAGGTGGAAAAATGTTTCCACAAGAACCCTCCCGACAGTCACTGATGCCTGAGCAAAAAAAAAGTGATACCATGCTTCCCCCATGTGGTGAGAATTAGGTACTGACATTTCCAAAAGACCAAAATTCTTTTAAGCCAATGATGAACACCAGAATAACACACCCCTAAAGTAGCACTGGTTATCCAGATACAAATATATCATACACTCTGTATCTCCTGAAAAAATGACTGTCAGCTAAAATTATGAGTGACAGGGAACTGAAATGTCTCTGATACAAACTATGTAAACTGACAAAAACTGATATGTTTTCTGTTCTCCTTTTTTCAGATACCACAAGGGATAAACGTTACTACTTTATGAAAAATTTAGCTGTTCTTTACTCTTTATCTGATACAAACCCGTTAGACTCTATCTGAAAGAACAAGGACTTGTGGTAGTTGACTTTAGGACAGCCATAACTGTCACAATAACTGGTATGTTCAAAACTTTTTAATCTAATTATAGCTTCACAGTAGAAAATTATATTTGCACTCTTATCGTCAGTAGTGTTGAGGGAGACTGTATGTGCAGTCTTATTGTCAGTAGCGTTGAGGGGGACTATATGTTCAGTCTTACTGTCAGTAGTGTTGAGTGGGACTGTATGTGCACTCTTACTGTCAGTAGTGTTGAGGGGGACTGTATGTGCACTCTTACTGTCAGTAGTGTTGAGGGGGACTGTATGTGCACTCTTACTGTCAGTAGTGTTGAGGGGGACTGTATGTGCAGTCTTATTGTCAGTTGTGTTGATGGAGACTATAAGTGCACTCTTACTGTCAGTAGTGTTGAGGGGGACTGTATGTGCACTCTTATTGTCAGTAGCGTTGATGGAGACTTACATAGCTTTGGCCTGCAGCGCTGCTGGTCAGGGCCCCTGGTGCACTCGGAGCACCAATCTTTCCCACAGACGCGACCGCAGAGCCTTGAGCCGCAGGGCCTGCTCCCACACCAACCCCTGCTCCTGGTCCCACTCCTACACCAACCCCTGCTCCTGGTCCCACTCCTACACCAACCCCTGCTCCTGGTCCCACTCCTGCTCCAACCCCTGCTCCTGGTCCCACTCCTGCTCTTGCTCCTGGGCCTACTCCTGCTCCTGATCCCACTCCTACTCCTGCTCCTGGTCCCACTCCTACTCCTGCTCCTGGTCCCAGTCCTGATCCCACTCCTACTCCTGCTCCTGCTCCTGGTCCCACTCCTACTCCTGCTCCTGGTCCCACTCCTGATCCCACTCCTGCTCCTGCCCCTGGTCCCACTCCTACTCCTCCCCCTGCTCCTGGTCCCACTCCTACTCCTGCCCCTGCTCCTGGTCCCACTCCTACTCCTGCCCCTGCTCCTGGTCCCACTCCTACTCCTCTTCCTAAGCCTGCTCCTGATCCTACTCCTACACCTACCCCTGCTCCGGTACCAGCCTTCAGGCCCTGACCGCCTGGTCCACCCAGCCCAGCTGCACCTCTGGCCTGGCCAACCTGGAGACCCATCTCCTCTGGTAGCATGAGGTCTCCAATGCCCAGGGCCTCATCTTTGCACTTGCGTACATACTGCTGCATGACTTTGACCTCGTTGGGTGAAAGCTCATGGCAGAGTGCTGGGTCCTGGTCGTGCTCGGGGAGCTGCTTGGCCATCTGCCGTTTGCGATACTCTGCACCCTCCGTGCCAATGGCTGGCCTCTTCTCAACAGGCAGCAGTTCCATGTAGCGTGCAGCCTAAGACAGAGAGCAAAACAGGCCTTAACAGCGAGAAAGGACAGAGGTGACAGAGGCCTAGGCATCTCACATCTCAGGTTCGGTGACAACTAAGACGGAAACAGGCTTAGATAGAATATTGTACACATACTCACACACGCACACAGAAACATGCAAAAAAAACCTTAATACCATTAAGATATGGGCTCATTACAGAAAGCACTTGTTTTGAAAACATCAAGTAGTGGAAAGTAAAAGGCAGTGAATTCAAATGGCTAACCCACTAACCAGTCTGTTGGTGAATCACGTCAGCATACCTTACTGCTTACACATCTCAGAACAGAGGAAATCCATTTGTAAACACAGCTCTAACTAAAAAGGATTTGCTTTGGGAATGGGTCATGCTTCGCTGCCAAAATGACACTGAGCTACATCCGTTTAGAGAGATGAAATGAACTTAAACCCATCTGAGGTGAGAATGTGACCACTCTTACCAGATTCTGGTTCTCCACGGGTGGCGCCCACTCGTAGGTGACAGCTTTGGCTGCGTCCTTCTTTGCTGGCACAGCCACGCTGGTGATTGTGACCATGTTGGTCTGGTAGCTGGGCAGACCATCCTTCTTCAGCTTGGCAATGAGGCCTGTGTATTTGGTGTCCTCAAACAGCTTTCCCACCTTCTTGTTCTCCTCTGAGGTCATCTGTACATCGTGGTCCTCTATGCCGCATTTGCAGTTTCGACAGATCTTTCTGTTTTAACGTCAAGCAGCAGAATGCAGAAGTGAGCAAAAAGACCCTCGTTTAAGCTTTGCAACGAAAGAAAAAAAAGGTCCGTTTTTCAGTGGTCTCCTGAATAAAGTGCAATTCATTTTCATTGTAACTGAGTAATTCCTTGCTCGCAAGCATTTCTGACACAACCATTTTAATATTTCATTTCACTCCTGAATTATGATGCAAAAGAAAATTGTCTCAAATCTGCAGACTGCTGGACCAAGTCTAGCTACGGCCTGACTGATTACTGCCTCATCAGAGAGGGAAAGGGTCATTTTTCAGACCACATATTGTCTTCCACTTTACCCTTAACAAAGAGCCTGCAAAGTAAACAGTGAGCTAAATGTATAATGCAGTAACTATTGTGAGATAGTCAGCTACCAAGATAGTGTTCCAGGGTAAACAATCATGATTTATGTAGTTTTTAAAGCTTGTCTTTGAGCCACTTCACTTCTAATGTCTCACAAACACTACCTCATTAGTTTGGATTGTTGGACAAGCTAAAGCATGAACAGACTGCCAACAGCAGACAGACGCTTCAGAGCAGAGTGAGTAGATTACCTAATGTACACTCAGAATTCCCATTGTTATATATTGTACTAGTGTCATTTCCATTGTGCTACTTTTTTCAGTGTTGTTCTTACACATGGATTAGACAAATAGGTTAATACTACAGATGGGTCATAGTTTAACAGATTTTTTAATCTTTCAGAAAGAAATCCTTCATACAGGAGGTCAGGACAGCATTTTCTTCATATCTATGAATATTTGATGGTCTGCATCTCTAGCTGTCTTTGTTTTTGTCCTGAAATTGTTTGTGAAACACTTTGTATGGCATGACCCCTTCTAAAAAATTGCAAAAGAACAAATGCAGCAACCATGAACTTATTGTAATCCACAATTCATATTTTGCCAGGAAACATGTTGGTGGTTTTGCTAAACTGCAAATGTACCCTATCACAGCTGATGCTTTTTTTCAAACCATTGTACTCTGCTTTGTCTGTAATGTTGTTGTTTTTTTGGACATAGTATCCCCTTGGACATGAACTGTTTCTCTGCTGTACTCCACTGGGTGGTTTTGCCTGAGGTGCCACTACTTTTTCTAGGGCCTTTCTGATAGGAAGTGAAGACAGCTTCAAGCTGCTGATACTGGCTTGCGGGATTTTACAATATAGTTAGTGTACACAGCAAAAAACCTTAGCAAAAACAAACTATTTACATGAGATGCTTTTAGTGGTAATATCAGTGTTTATTGTGTGTGACAGTCCAATCCATGTATAGGGGAATTAACTACTTTAAAACTACTTTAGAAACTTAACTGGAGAGCCTGCTGTTTTAAAGCGGTTTCATGATTACAGATAATCATTCTCTCCAACAGATAATGATATTTTTGTCCCTAAAGCAAATGCCTGTTCTCCAGAGAAGGTTTCACTACTCCAAAACTCACAGCCAGATCAACAATGAAATCTTGCAATGGAATGGCCTCAGATCATTTAGTTAATTTCTGTGGTCAAACTGGGGAGAACAGGCTTTGCATTGCAACTGCCCCCAAAAATGCACTGGCTTTTTTCCCCTTTCTTTCTTTTTTTTTTTTTAAAATTGGGCTCTTCTATAGAAGATCTGCTTTCAAAACAAAATAATGCAATGTAGCTTTGCAAAACCCATTGCAGAACACAACAAAGTTTTATATTTGAGAAAAAAGGCACAATATCTGCATGACAGATAAATGTTTTACTCACACCTAAACATGGGAAAAGACTGTAATTCAGGGAGAGGAGAACTTGAACGTGGAAAAAAGACCAAACACTGAGCACCACACATATCATTGATGTTCCTACCTGACCAAGATTAATTTGGCCTAAAGTCTTTGACTGGACAAGAGGTGAAAAATGAAACATACATAGCAACAGCAACACACATATGTTAATGTGAAATGGCGGGAGTACAAACCTCCAAAAGTGCAGCTCGAAGCCCTCACACTTGTCTTTGCACTTCAGGCAAGCTGCTCCTGCTCCTAACTCATGGCCGAGGGTGATCTGTGCACAGATTAATACCACGGAAACGTCAAACCAGCAGAACTCTCATTACAGCAGTATGAGGTACTGATTCATCTTCAAAGAAATTTTTGCCTAAATCCTTTGGGAAAAAAAAAAAGCTTTGGAAAAGCTCTCAGCTCTTGATCACATCCTCACACAAGGGAGAAATCTTATTTGGACTGGTTATATTTGTTTTAATGGGCCTCACACTCACACACCTGTAGAGTTACAGACATATGTTGAGATAGAACCTTTAGGTTATGCTCAAGATTTATTTTTTGTGATTCTTACTCATATGATATTCTTCCAATATTTGTGTGCCCCCTCCCTCCTCCTCCATCAGTTTCTGTCTTCACTGCGCAGCCAAAACTATTGGATGACCTTATATGGGCAAGTGCAATGTCAAAAAATGCTGCCAGATCGGCATGCACACTAAGTTTTGAATGTACCTGACCCAGAGACAGAAGGAGTTTAAAGAAAAAAAAGGGAGAGCGCAATAGTGCCTCTGGGGAATAAGAAGACCCTGGAATGCAAGACCCTGTTTGGGCTTTTAAAACCATAACCCCATAACTAATATTTACAGTATCGGTAACAATTCCTGTGCTTAACCAATCTTCCTCACAGCACGTGTGATTACGTTTATATTTATATATATGTTTCTACATTCTCCAGTGGAACATTTGTCAAACCACTAGACATCACTAAACCCACTGTTTAGAAAACAGAGATTTGTTGACTCCTTTTCCATAAACAAGTTCCATAAAGAATGTGAATTACGAGTCTTCGTGAACTGTTAAACTTTTATTTTGATAGGTAACTTGTCTGTCAGCCCCGTACTCTTAACCGAAGCATTTCACTGGTGTGAACTTAGCGTTCATTCTGAGAATAACAGATGTAAGGAATGTAATGAAACCATCGTTAGTTTAACAAATGATATAAAGCCTTTTAAAGGAATTTGACCTTATATTGAAGGTCTGAAAGCAAAATGCGGTAAAATAAAACAAAAACATTGTCTTACATCAAACCTTTCTATCCCACCGAGTATGGAATATGGGAGAGCGACCGAATTTGAGGGTGGAATTACCCCCACTGGGCGTCTGAAACTGTGCCAAAAAGGCAGGTGACGGACCTCAAAAGAATACAACTTTTCTTGTTTATATTTTCTCTAGGACTTAGTGAGGGCGACCATTTTTCAGTCTTCAAATTTCGTACTACTAAATGCAAGAGTAGCCTAATTTTTCAACAGCTAAGTTAACTGAGTAATTTTGAAAGAGGCACCATGCACCTCGTCGCCGGGATGGCACACTAAAATAGTGAAAATATGACAGAAAAGTGAAAGGTCTGAAAGTATTACATAGATACAGATACCTTGTAACAGATCATATAAATGTCTATGAGTTTACTGGGGGTCTCTCTGGCCAAAGAAAAGACCGACTGGACACACTAGGTCATGAACTTACATGTTCCTAGCACTGTCCGGATATGAATGTGCTCATACAAACTGCTAATGGGAAGATGTGATAAGCACATGCACATCGCATGTTTATAAACGACTCGCGAACGAAATCATATTAAATTGTTAACGCAAAATGTAAAGCCTACGATATGCTCTACAATTCTACTTAATGTTTTTCTAAACATTTACAAAGTTAGCTAACCCTTCAAATGATACCGAAAACACCTTTTTGGGCGTCGCCATTCACTAAAAAAGTCTGTTATCGAAGAAGCTCATGGGGAAACTTACATTTTTTATTTCCTTCTCTATCTCCATGTTGAGTGCCCTGGTGATTTCGCTTTAGGAAACTATCCGAAGTCGACAATTCGCTCAAGCAACTGTACTCGTTCCGTTCGAGAGTGCCTCGAACCGGACCACAGGTGATAATTTACCGGACTCTCTTTTGACTTCACCGGGACAAGGTTGCACATTGTTCCCGAAAAGGACTTCCGTTATCTGCCAGGCTCCCACTCTGAACCAATAGTAACGCGGTAAAGCAATAAATGGCCGTGGAGCCGCCAATCATATCTAAGCAGAGGAGGATACTATCCAAACGAGATGAGAATTAGGAGGTCATGTTTTAAGGTGGAGTAAAATCATAAAACATATTAGTGATATACAATGTGTATGTTGAATAATTATGAGAATAAACATATCTAGTAATGATCGATTTAATTAAATATGCTGTTTGGTTTGTTTTGTTCTTTTTAATCGGTGATATGGCGAACTCTGATGTAATTTAGAAGTTGTTCACCTTTATTAAAACAGGGCTGACACAATTACTGTGAGCCCATTCACTATATGCAGGCATTACTGCATTTTGAGGAGGTTTCAGACGACTAGGTCAAAGGAAGGAAATGCTGGTGGCTTAGTCACTGAAATGGGTGTGGATGTGTTAAACCCACACTGCGTGACTCTCAGCATGTACTCTCATGGGGATAAAAAAAATGTAATTCTCAGTTTATGATTCCAATGGCAATGCAGGAAGTGACATGAGGGATTATTTTAAAAAGCTGTTGGTAGGTAATAGAGCATTGTCTGCTGTTACTGGAGAACAAATAATTGGTTACACATATATATTAGTACACTTTTATTTTCTTTTTTAGGAGTTTATATATTTGTTGATGGCCCCTCTGAAGGGGGTGGGTTTACTTTTATCACCTCCTTAAGCAGGAGCTAATGATGCTAATGGCAGTGGCAGATTGGTAGTGTGAAGTATATCCTTAGAAGACGCTGCAGCTTTGTACGTTAGAAATGAAAAATGGATAGTGTTACTGCCCTCCAGGATGGAGGATGAATGAAGAGTGTTGTTGTTAACAAGGACAAAGTGGCAATGCATTGAACTCTGGTATATTAAACGACTCATCCCAAAGCACCACTCCAGGAAGATCCCACACCACTGCACCCCATTCACGCTCAAGACTTGCCATGGGAAGGCACATATTTGCACATATTTGAGACTTTTTTAAAAAAACAACAACACCCCCCCCTAAAAAAACCCAACCTGAGACTGAACTTAATCCATGAAATATGTGCTGGCGCTGACAAGAGTCTAAGCATTGGGGAAAAGTCAGTAGCTCTGGCCAGGAAGTAAGGCCCTAAATCAGGTGTCAACTACATTTTGGTTATTTGCACTTGTTGTTTCCTCCACACAACACAGTGGATTATGGCCCTATTTCTGGTTAATATTTAGTTTTCTGAATGTAGCGAGCTGGGGAGAGTAGGATACACATAACACTGTCCATGCAGAGAAATGAGATGCTACACATAAAGCAGGGGGCCAGTGTAAATGCCTTGCACATTGTGTACTCCCTCCCTGTTGTATGCTGACGCTGGTCATGCTTTTCTCACCTTAGAGCCTGACAGCTGTGCTCTGGACCTCTCAGTGGACTGCAGAACTCAGTTGCCCATCTTCAGCCAGGCTAACTGCTAAAGGTTATGCGACTCTGGTGGGACTCGAACCCACAACCTTTGAATGGCTTCACCAATCAACTAGAAGTCCAACGCGCTATCCATTGCGCCACAGAGCCTCCTGCCTTGTTTGGTCTACAGGGAGTTCAGAGTGATAGGACCACTATTAGGCTTTGACTTGAATGCAACAGTCGCACGGTGAGTAAAGGGTCCAACAGACACAAAAGAGGTTGGAACATGACAGGCCTTTTTGGTCTTTGTGGAACAGGAAATAATAATCCTGAAAATAAAAATAAAGTATACAGGTGTGATGCAACAGAGGACTTTGGGCTCATTACTGAAAAGTGATCGCTATATTCTGTAGTCGCCCTTACCGAGTCAGGTGCGGGAGCTAGCAAGACAAAAGCCTAGCGTGGCGGCTGGATTACCCCTGCAACCTATACATCAAAATGAAGCTCAGAACCTATACTTTTTTTTAGCTGTATTATGTGTTAACTTACTGCACATAACTCGTTTACTACACATTACTGAAAAGTGATCGCTATAGTGATTATGCAGTCGCCCCCACCGAGTTGGCGCAAATTACTGTTGTAAAAGAGTAATTCGTGTTTCCCAGTAACGTTAACACATCAAGAATCGCGAACGCAGCATCATTGGAATTTAAGATTATTAACTGCAAC
This sequence comes from Chanos chanos, assembly GCF_902362185.1. NCBI lineage: Eukaryota > Metazoa > Chordata > Actinopteri > Gonorynchiformes > Chanidae > Chanos > Chanos chanos. Next base: position 40,189,690 of record NC_044495.1, on the reverse strand, counting down.
TGGAGCATATTGTTCTGTCTCTAATATAAATAGTTTCTGTTTCCGATGCAAAGCAGAATCGCTCGATTTACGAAACATTTTTTTTTTCAGTTTCTGACTGTTCAATTTCCCCCAGTTAAAAGAAGGGGGGGGGGGGGGGGGGGGGGTTCAGACAGCTCATAAAACTTAGATTAGATTAAAAAAAAAAAGAGAGAGAGAGAGACCGATGAGATGTACATTATGGGGATGTGGAAAAACATTTCAGAATTAATTATATGCCAATATTGAATCAATTTGATGCTTTGAAGGCACAAAAATTGCACTGCCAATGTATATTAGCTTAGAAAATACAAGGTTTGCCTGATTTAACATGACTTCCAGGATAAACCACACCCACTTTGGGTCTACTATCAGAATACAGATACAGAGACAGATAATTTTGTGGGTTGAACAAATACAGATACCGATGCAGATACAGATACAGATACTGATGTCTCTGTACACCTGTAGTAGGTAGTACACATAGGACACTTGTTGGCTTTGCCACAGGTTTTTGTCTTTACCGGCTGAAGAGAAGGTGCCATTTGTTTTTCTAAGGACACTTAACACTCCTGTTGTACAGTGAGGTTTTATGGTGAGTGGAGAGAAAACGCCCTGTCCTCTTTACTTTTCCAAATAATTTTATCGGCATATAAGAGTGATTTAAGGAGTCTATAAGAGGTGACAGTACACTTTGTAAATGCAATGTAAGTGTGATTGCACACACATCAAGAACAATGAATTTGCCCAGAGTATTGAACCCATCCAACACCCAAGATGTGAACACACACCAGGCACAATTCCTTGCACCCAGAGGCATTGGGGTTAAGTGAACGTGTTTCTCATGAAAGGCACCACTGGGATTTGAACCCAGGATCTCCTGTTTACTAGACAGGCGCTTTAACCAACTAAGCCACGGCGCCATAGGTGTAGGGCTTCGAAGTGCTTGTACGGATCAGTCAGTGGTCAGTTTTCGAATTGTTAATTTTCGGTTTATATTGTGTCAGGATAAGAAGTCAAACTATTGAGTAAAGATGTTTTCAGTGTCCACTCAGAATAAAGGAAGAGTATTACTTTGGAATTCAACATTTGAAATCTGATCAGTCGAAGATGTTACTGATGCGGAAAACCTCCATGTGCACGAAGTGTCTGTTATGGAATTATAGATTTATTCTGTCACTAAGGCACACACTTGCTTTCACTAAACAAAGAACAAGGACATAAAGTGATGAAAAAAAGATTGTGGACTGATCTTTAATTAGAATGTTTTCAGACTGTGCACAGATCATTCAGCCTTCAGTGAACTGAACTTGACTGTCCGTTGTACTTGTCCTGCATTCTTTCTGGACATTTTCTTTCTCTCCTGTCTCTTTCTGCTGCTGTGAAAACACTTGCTGATGTTCTCACTAAGCCGCCGGACCAGAGTTCTTCCTTATCATCAGAGCAACCTGCTGTTCCCATTTTCTCTCTGTCTACATTCCAATTGTCCCTCTTTGCCAAATTTTGACCACCCTTTCTTTCTGCTGGTAGGTCTTTTGCTCCCTCTGCATGCTTTTCTCTCACCCTTGTCTCTCTTCTAACTGTCTCCAGATTATAATCTGCTGTTTGAGCGATCCGGGACAGATTCAGTCAACTGAATATTGATATGTTTTATGAAAATCCTCTGTGGGTGTTACTTTCAGAAAATCTCTTTTTTTCAACCCTCTCTTCAGTTCAGTCCATTTTCTCACTCTTCCTCCAGGTCTGACTTTTCTTTTTTACAGTCCTCCTCTTTTCATTGCAGTGGGCGCTGATTGTCTCTGCAGGGCTGTGCCCTTAAGATCTGTCCGAAAATCTTGAGCTGTTCTTTCTGCCTTTCTCCCCATCTTTCTCTTCATCCCTCTTTTTCTTGGATCTTGTCTTCTGCTGTTTTTGACTCAGAGCTCTCGCTCTTTGCAACAGCTCAAGCCTCTTCACGCTGTCAATTTTTTTCACCACCACAACTTCCACTTTGTTCTTTCTTTCTTTTTCAATATTCTCTCTCTCCCTCAGCAGCAGTCTCAGCTCTTCTCTTTCCTTCTGCCAAGCGGCACTGATCGTCCTGTATTTCTCATTCATTTCACTCCAGGCTTTTGCCAGATCTTCATTTCTGGACCTCAGGTTGTTGTTTTCTTTCTGGAGCACTTCAATGCTCTGCACTCTTTCATTCAACTCCATGATCAACACTTTAGCTGTTCTTTTTGCCCTTTTCTCCATCTCTTCCTTTTCTTTCGTCAAAGTCTCTTTCATCTTTTGCCGTTCACTCATCATTGCGCTCGCTCTGTCCAGCAACTCGAGCCTTTTCTTTCTGACCATGGTCTTCGTCGCCATCTCTTCCTTCTCTTTCATCCTCTCATATTCAATAAACTCTCTCTCCTTTTGCAGGCCTCTCAGCTGTTCTTTGTCTTTTCTCCACGCAGCCTCCACCCACTCGTATTGCTGCTTGAGTTGGGTCCAGGCATCGGCCAGTGTTTCGTCTCTGTATCTCAGGTAGTCATTCTCCCTCAGGAGGCCTGCGATGTGCCAGTCCCGTCCCTTTATCTCCGTCATCAGCCCTTCAGCTGCTCTCTGTCCCTCTCTTGCCATTTCCTCTTTTTCCTTCATCCATTTCTCCTTTGCTTTCTGCTGCTCCATACTCAAAGCCCTCGCTCTTTCCAGGAGCTGTCGCTTTTTCGTTCTGCTCATTTTCTTTGCAGACGTCTCTTTCTTTCTCTCCTCTTCACTTTTCACTGTCCTGTTTAGCAGCCCCTTCACCTTCTCTAGAAGCTGTTTCCATGTGGCCCCCATCTCTTGGCACCGTTCATGTCCCTGAGTCAAGTCGTTTTCCGGTAAATCCTCACAAGTCTTGAGGTGTTTCTCGCCTACCCGCAGAGCCTCTTTCATTTCGCCACCTCTAAGAAAGCCATCCCGATTTTCTAGGAAAGATAGAGTTTGCATCTGAGCATTCTCTAACTCTTTCCATTCTCTCTCCAGATCCCTCTTTTCCTTTTCCAACTTCTCTCCTTCCTGTCTCCATGCTTCCTCTATGACCTGTCTGATTAGACCTGACAGTGTTTCTCTGTTTGCTGTCCGTGCAGCCTCACACAGTCTGTCCAGGTCCCTCTCGGACACCTGATGATGCTGTCTAATAATATTCAGATTCTCATCCTCAACCTCCTCAATATCAATGACCACATAGTCTTTCATCATGTCAGGATAAAAAACTGGGGAAAAAAAGCCAAAACAGTTTCAGAAACAAGCTGTGTTCTCCATTTATTATGTTCGGTAGCCTAAGTTGTAATGGACAAACATTTAAAAACGTGAACTGCTAGACTGAGCCGTGTCCATTAACTTTTCTTATCTAAGGCCAATAGGCAGACATCAAACTTACAGACTTCCAAAAGCCCTCACGTTCAATCCTTTTTTACACTCACCCATATACAGGTCCTACTTCAAAGTTATTTAACAGCTAATTTCTCTCACAACTTGCAGCTTTTTTCCTACACGTCTCGCACTGAAATGAGTTTGGCTTCGCTCAAGAGATTCTAACCTAACCACGCTTTGCGTCACAATTGTAATATAGAAGGTAGTTCTTTTAACGTCAAAAGAGCATCTGTTGAATATACTGTTTATAATCTTTTTGTTCATGCAATAAAAAACTGACAAGTTGTGCACATATATTCTGAAGTTCACACAAGCCATTTCGGCTCATTCAAATCACCGTGACATAAACGGTATCAGTCTAATTAGGGATCGGCTCGTAGGTCCAACCTATTACGACTATAAGGAAAACACAGTAATAATAATGATAATAATAATAATAATAATACAAGTTGATTTAGAGCCCAATATCACTATTTAGTCTCAAAGGGCTTTACATGTCCATAACAAAGTCAAATCAAAATGATATTATCCATAAGTTCGAGAAAACGGATAAGTATTTAGTGTGGTTTTAAAAATATGAAGTTTGCCTCGAGGCAGTTTCCGTAGGTAATTCACAAGAGTGTAACGGAGAGAACAGATCATTAAGTTGTGGGTATCCTTCTCCACTTATGGAGGCTTTATATTTTCGCTAAAAAAAACAAACAAACAAAAAAAACCCTCCGCTTCGTACGCGGAACATTGAAGAACATCGACCCCCACTCCAAATTTGTGTACCATTCATTATATTCTGTCGATTTTTGGTTCACTTTTCGCTCACTTTGAGTATTATTTACATTTTCAACTGCTGCGTCCATTCAGTTTTTGTTTGGTTGGTTGGTTTCCTTGAAATTAACGCATGTTTCAGTGTATCTACAGCCACTTTCAATTAGCAGATGGGAGACCCAATAAAACAATTTTAAAAAATGTAATTGGTATCTCAGTCGTTTCATTTACTGCACATTACTGAAAAGTGATCGCTATAGCGATTATGAAGTCGCCTCCACCGAGTCGGCGAAAATTACTGTTGTAAAATAGTCATTCATGTTTCCCGAGCAAGCTGCAGCAACAACACATCAAGAATCGAGAACGCAGCATCACTGGAAGTTAAGATTATTAACTGCAACTGGAGCATATTTTTCTATCTCTACTGTAAATAGTCTCCGATGCAAAACAGAATCTTTCGATTTATAAAACATTTTTTTCAGTTTCTGACTGTTCAACGTCCCCCAGTTAAAGGGTGGTGGTGGTGGGGTTCAGACAGCTCATAAAACTTAGATTAGTTAAAAGGAAAAGAAAAAGTGAGAGAGAGCGATGAAAAGTGCAGTATGGGGATGTGGAAATACATTTCATAATTAGTTATATGTCAATTTTGAATCAATTTGATGCTTTGAAGGCACAAAAATTGCTGGTTCCACGTATGATAAGTGGGAAACCCTACAGGTATCTCCACAGCACACCACGTACCATAACACCATCCATATAGCATGCCTCATTGCTTGGATTGGGACCTTGTCCTTGTGGCAGATGCAAATTATGTGGCAGATAAATATTTTACCCTTGAAAAATATGGTGGATTTCTAGAAGGCTGTCGGCTGAAAATCAGACAAAATGTGGCAACAAACAGGTTTGCAAAAGTGAACACAAAGGAAGATGAAGTGTTTTTAACAGAAGGTAACCTTGTTCAGTCCTACATAGACACCAGGTGACACCAGTTCTTTTAATGTCCAGGAAGGCATTAAAGGGGCTCCAGAAATTGGGAAAATAATGTGTCGTAATGTTCAAATGAATTTCCTTAAGCAGAGGTCAGACTGATTCTGAGAACAACCTGGGAATACTTCCTCTGTTTCATTTAAAGATATTACTGAGTGGAATTGAACGTGAGGCTTTTCCAAAGAACCCAGCAAGTCTTTTTTTCCTGAAAACACAGGGCTTGCATTGGTGCTTCGCTCAATTTTTGAGGCTCCAGAAGACTTTCTGAAGTGCATTGGTGGTTCAGTGGTAGAATACCCGCCTCCCATGCGGGTGACCCGGGTCCGATTCCCGGCCAATGCAGGGTTAAGTTTTGATCCAACCGGCAAATGCCATTCCCACATTTCACAGCAGACACCACAGCATGAGCTCATCTGACAAGCCTGCACACTCTTCACACAGGACAGCATTGACAGACAGGCTGATGATAAGTTATGCACACAAACCCTCATGATAAGTTGTGCACAGGGTGGCTGGTGGGTGTCTGCAGGTTCCAGACCTGCAGTCTGTGCTGAAGTAGGGAAAGGTTTCAGATGACGTTGTGGTTGTGGTACTACCACACTATCCATTGCTTCCTTTATAGCTGCCAGGATAGAAGCATCAAACGACTCTCGTTGTTCTGCTAATGCTATCTGGAAAGCCTTCAATATGACACAATCAAGATCCTCTGTAGAAACACTCATAGTATCTTTTGATTTTTTCTTTGCTGGTGAGTTTTCCTACTCTCTTTTCCACATAACTTCATTGGATGACATTCAGTAAATACAGAATAACAGATTCTGTGGTGAAAAAGTCAGTACCTCTGGCCAGGAGGTAAGTCCATAAATCAGGTGTCGACTACATTTTGGTTATTCATGCTTGTTGCTTTCTCTACACAAACACATTCAGTTACGGCCTTATCTATGGTTAATATTTAGTTGTTTTTTTAATCTAGCAAGCTGGGGAGAGTAGGATGCACAGAACACCATGGAGAGAAACAAGATGCAACACACAAAGCAGGGCCCGGTGTAAATGCCTTGCACATTCATATAGTTCCTGTCTGGTAATGCTGACCTCTAACCCTAAAACTTGACAGCTGTGGTCGAAGAACTCTGCCTCCGGTCTTCAGTCAAGCTAAATGTTTCCTGTGATTCTGGTGGGATGTTATCCCACAATCTTTGAATGGCTTCACCAATCAGCTAGAAGTCCAATGCACTACAGAGCATCTTTTTTGCTCTTGCCTGATACGACCACCATGAGTCATTGACCTGAATGCAACAGTCGCACAGTGAGTAAATGGTCCAACAGAGAGTCCAACCTGAAGTCTGGCATATCTGCTGCTGAGCTTGCATGTACGCATTGTGGCATTGACAGGATGACATATACACCACAACACTACAACACAACTTTTTTTAAAACTGAAAACCAATTTAAAAACATATTGTAGAAGAGAACAGATTTTCCTCCACAATTTGTGTAGAAAAAAAGCATAGGAGCATGGGTTAGAGTTAGGTTTATGGTTAGGGTTGGGGTTGGGATTAGGCCTAAGGCAGAGGTTTAGGTTATGGCTGGGGTTAGGGTCTCGGCAACCAGGGCATGTAGAGCCTAAGAGTAGGGGTAGGGCTAGAGTTAAGGGTAGGGTTACCCAAGGCCTTAGGCTGGCCTAAGGCCATAATTTCAATTTGCAAAATCTAGATTTTTTCTTATCATTTTGGATTCTCTTAACATTTTTCGCAAATTTGTCAAGTGCATGACACTGCGGACCCTCTGCAGCCAAAAGGCTTTCCGTACCACCCCACTGAATTTGAATGGGGATTTTCTCAAAATCCAGATTTTCAAGGAAGTGAAAAGCTGGCCAAGGTTAGGGGCTGGGGACTTGAGCGATTTTCTGGTGTAGGGATTTTTTTCAGACACCAGACACCACCATGTTCTATTTGGGAGCGACGTTCAAAAGCCGTTCTGAGCTCTGCACGAATGGAAATAGCCTCTGCACAACTTCAGTGTCGAGGTAGGTGGTATAGTAATGCCATTACCATATCGTAACAGTATATTTTACCTGGTGCTATCCGTGATCAGTGTTTAATACATTGTGCTTTATTTAAGTTTAGCTTTGCCTAAGCCTCATGTATGTCACTCGCTGATGGCTCTCTGCACCCCACCCCCTCCCAGAACAATCGCAGTACAGGATCTTGCCATGATGCTAAACAAGTGGAGGCTGTGGAGCATGCACCTGTATGGGTAGACATGAGCGCCGCATGAAATCATACATACACATGTATGATATGATATGGACCAAACATACACATGCATACAAACCCCACAAACATACAAATCCACGCCAACCCCTCCACATGCAGGATTATTTTTTGCCTTTTTTAATTTTTTATTAAGTGCTATTCTGATTAGCACTTATAGCGTTCAGCTGCCTCCATTTTTAACTTGCTTGGAACAGCGTCAGACAGCAAGCAAAGTAAACAAACATGAGATCTTGCATTGGCCGGGAATCGGACCCAGGTCTCCCGCGTGGCAGGCGAGAATTCTACCACTGAACCACCAATGCACGGGCAACGCTGTGGTGGTACCTCCAAAATCAGACTCCTTTAGCCGGTTGACCAGAGACGCCTTTCTGTGCTCCAATAAAAGCAGAATTCTCAACTGCCAGGCTGGAGATGCGGGTCCGATTCCTGACCGACACAAGATCGCGTGTTCACTTGTTGAAAGCTTCCCTTTATTGCTTAACAGCATCCCCGTGTTCAACATCATGAGGCTTAGTTTCAGCTTGCAAGTCGTCTATGTTTTGACACCTGGGTAATGCTGACGTGAATTTGCTTTAGCCGAAGTCAGGCTAACGCTGAATGAGCACTGCTTACCTGGTGCTGCATATGTGCTGGATGACCGCATCTGATTAATGCTCAGTGAGGCGCACTGCTTTGTAAGTGGCCCAGAGTTCATGAGAACAAGCCGGGAATCATTAAAAGAACAATTCCTGTGGTGAAGTACAGGACGCCACTGATTGGAATTAAATATGATACCTCTCCACGGCCTACAAATCTTTTTCTTAAAACCCAGAAGGGCTTGCGGTGGTCTCTTAGCTTGAACGTGGAGGCTCCAAAATACCTGCCCCAGCTCACTGGTGGTTGTGGGCGTTGGTAAAGTACCTGCCTCCCAGTGACCCTAGTCTGATTGTGGGCCAGTGGAAGGCACCCTTCAAATGCTTCCATAGAACATGAAGGCACCTGGCAGCAAACGCCAGTGTGTGGGTGAGCGTGATTACCTTCTGTTAATGAGGCTTCAGCTGCCTCCATTTTTAACTTGCTCGGAACGGCGTCAGACAGTAAGCAAAGTAAACAAACGTGAGCTCTTGCATTGGCCGGGAATCGGACCCGGGTCTCCCGCGTGGCAGGCGAGAATTCTACCACTGAACCACCAATGCACGACCGACACTGTGGTGGTACCTCCAAAATCAGACTCCTTTAGCCGGTTGACCAGCGATGCCTTTCTGTGCTCCAATAAATGCAGAATTCTCACCTGCCAGGCTGGAGATTGGCCAGGAATCAGACCCAGGTCAGCCCCATGGGAAGTGGCGATTCTACCATTGAACCACTAATGCACTTCAAGAGGAGTTTTGGAGACTCAAAAATTGAGCTAAAGCATCAATGCAAGTCCTGTGTTTTCAGAAAAAAAAAATTGTTGCGTTGTTTGGAAAGTTATCATATTCATTTTTGGACTTCTAGCAAAAGAGCAGTCTTTCAAAGGTTGTTGTGTGATTATAGACCAGCCAAAGACAGGTGTTCGAGTTCTTTGAGTTGTCCAGATGCTGCCGTGTAACTGGGTTTTACCAAGCTGGCACTCTAGTAGCTCTTTTCCACTAGGATGGTGCTAGTGCTGGTGCCGGTGCCGGTGCCGGTGCTGGTGCGGAGCCAGTGCTACCTTGGTGCCTTTTGAGAACTAGCTCGCATTTCCACAGGTTTGGGAACTGAATGCTACGTAGCGAAAGTTTGGGTAATTTTCGTGGGGAAAAAATACTGCTGGATAGAACGCATCTGCTTGCTTTTTATAAATTTACTTTTATGCTAAGCTTCCACACAGCGAAACACCTCACAAATTTTGCCCTAAAACTTTTCGCTCTGAGGGCAAAATTCATGAAAATAGTAACTCTGTCACCTAGCTTAAAAGTTTAAACAAGTGTTTAAATGAAGGTCTGCAGTGGTCTATTTGCACTAGCCAGATCAGAGAGAGAGTTTTTCCTACCAGCACCAGCACCACATCAGATACCCCTTTTCCACTGACGCGGTGCTGGTGCCGGTGCCGGTGCCCAGTCGAGCACCGGGGCCGCGCTTTTCCACTGAAAAAATACGGGTCCTACGAATTGCCACATAATACCACACTATACCACACTGTACCACACTACACCACACGATGCCACGCTCTACCACACAACACCACATAAATGCCTACCACACTACACCACACTGTACTACACTACACCACACTTGTCTCTTTTCCACTACGACGGTGCTGGTGCCCGTGCCCGTGCCGGTGCGGAGCCAGTGCTGCCTTGGTGCCTTTTGAGAACCGGCCCGCATTTCCACTGGTTTGGGAACCGAACGCTACATAGCGAAAGTTTGGGTAATTTCCGTGGGGAAAAAATAATGTCGGACAGAACGCATTGCTTGCTCTTTATAAATTTACTTTTACGCTAGGCTTCCACACAGCGAAACACCTCACGAATTTTGTCCCAGAACTTTTCGCTCTGGGGGCAAAATTCATGAAAATAGTAAGTCTGTCACTTAGCTCAAAAGTTAAAACGAGTGTTTAAATGAAGGTCTGCATGAAGTGGTTTAATTGCACCAGCCAGAGCCGTGAGAGAGAGTGTCTTTTTCTACCACTCTGGGTCCGACTACATTCATGTAACATGTAAACAACAGCCCGTATTGATGTAGACACAAATTGTTACTCATGCATCTTTTAATCATATACATATTTTCATGCTACAAATATCCTTTAGCCTACCGCTACTTGGTCAGACGTTTTTTGTTACTCCCGCCTCTCTAAAGAACGTCACGTATCAAACGCTGAACTGATTGGTTCTCGCGTGGTTTTTATTTGCATAGCCTCTGACGTCAGCGGTTCCAACTTTTGGGACCAGCATTTCTGTGGTGCCGTGCCGGTGCCAGCTTTTCGGCTCCGGCACCAGTATTTTGTCAGTGGAAAAGCGCGGGTGCCAGTGCTCGATCGGGCACCGGCACCGGCACCGCGGCAGTGGAAAAGGGGTAACTGTATCACTACACCACACGGTACCACACTACACCACACTGTACCACACCGTACCGCACTACACCACACTGCACCACACTACACTTGACTACACCACACTATACCACATTGAACCACACTGTACCACATTGAACCAGCACTGGCTCCGCATCGGCACCAGCACGGGCACCGGCACTGTCCTATAGCTCTTTTCCACTACGACGGTGCTGGTGCCCGTGCCGGTGCTGGTGCGGAGCCAGTGCTGCCTTGGTGCCTTTTGAGAACCGGCCCGCATTTCCACAGGTTTGGGAACCGAACGCTACATAGCAAAAGTTTGGGTAATTTTCGTGGGGAAAGAATAATGTCGGACAGAACGCATCTGCTTGCTTTTTATAAATTTACTTTTACGCTAGGCTTCCACACAGCGAAACACCTCATGAATTTTGCCCTATAACTTTTCGCTCTGGGGGCAAAATTCATGAAAATAGTAACTCTGTCATCTAGCTCAAAAATTAAAATGAGTGTTTAAATGAAGGTCTGCAGTGGTTTATTTGCACCAGCCAGAGCAGAGAGAGAGAGAGTGTCTTTTTCTACCACTCTGGGTCCGACTACGTTCATGTAACATGTAAACAACAGCCCGTGTTGATGTAGACACAAATTGTTGCTCATACATCTTTTAATCATATACATATTTTCATGCTACAAATATCCTTTAGCCTACCGCTACTTGGCCAGACGTTTTTTGTTACTCCCGCCTCTCTAGAGAACGTCACGTACCAAACACATCAAACGCTGCACTGATTGGATCTCTCGTGGTTTTTATTTGCATAGTCTCTGACGTCAGCGGTTCCAACTTTTGGGACCAGCAATTCTGTGGTGCCGTGCCAGTGCCAGCTTTTCAGCTCCGGCACCAGTATTTTGTCAGTGGAAAAGCGCGGCCCCGGTGCTTGATTAGGCACCGGCACCGGCACCGGCACCGCGGCAGTGGAAAAGGGGCTAGTGGAAAAGAGCTAAGAGGAAAAGGGGTATTGAAGGCACTCACATTGGCCCTTGCTTTGTGTATAGCATCTCATGCCATTTCTCCGTGTGCAGTTTGAGCATTCCATTTGGGATCTGCTTCATGATAAGTACCAAAAGCCAATCAAAAGTTGTGGGTTTGAGTCCCTCTAGAGCAGGGGTGGGCAAATCCAGTCCTGGAGGGCCGGTGTCCTGCCGGTTTTTGTTTTCACCTCTTAGCTACCTGTTGATTTTCACTTTGAAAACAGGTGTGCATGCTCTTCAGCCAATCAGAGACTGTATTTAGTTGGTTGACAAGAAAAACAGCAGGACCATGGCCCTCCAGGACCGGATTTGCCCACCCCTGCTCTAGAGTGACGTGAGTTTAGCGTTCAGCCGAGCCAAAGTGGAGCCGCCAGGTGTGGTGCCATTCGAGGCATGCATGTGGCGCCGTGGCTTAGTTGGTTAAAGCGCCTGTCTAGTAAACAGGAGATCCTGGGTTCGAATCCCAGCGGTGCCTTTTGTTGCTATAAGAAACAGATTTGTTGAGCTGATCCTTTGTCTTGATTTTGTGGAGCAATAGAGAGCGTGCTGTGGCATTCAAAGGTTGCATGCCCAGCCAAAGACAAGTGTTAGAGTGCTTTGAGTTGTCCAGATGCTGTTGTATAACTGGCTCTTATAACATTGCTGAAAATTAAAAACACACAAGTTTCATTTTTATTTTTATTCATGACAGTGGGTCTCTGATGCAGGAAGCTTTTCATTTCTTTAATACTTTGCCTCTAATATGGGTAGGGACTACTGTTTGATATACATTGTGAAAGGTATTGCTGCAATGATGTCATAATGTTAAAACGAGCCTTAAAAAACTCTCATCTACTTCTGTTATGTTCCTATAAACATTAATATATGCAACACATTACTCCAACCCCTCTCCTGCCCGGTTAAAAACAGAGGCAGCAAAAGTGTCATTAACAGGAGGTAACCCTAGTCACCTATTTATAGGCATTTGACACCAGTTGCTTTAATGTTCCAGAAAAAACATTCAAAGGGGACCCTCCAGTGGCCCGCAATCGGATGTGGGTCACACCCCTGGGAGGTGGAATTTTTACCACTGAACCACCGATGTGTTGTGGTAGGTGTTTTGGAGCCTCAAAATTCAAGCAAAGAGATCAACACAAGCCCTTCTGGGTTTTAAGAAAATATTCATAGGATGTGGGAAAATATCATATTTAATTCCAGTCAGTTATATCCTGTACTTCAAAAAAAGCCACATGCCACATTGAGCACTGGGCAGTAACAAGTGTCCAACACATATGCAGCACCAAGTAAGCAGTGCTCATTCAGTGTCATTCTGGCCTCTGTTGAAACATCCATGTCAAAGGTCAGTTTTCAGTAAAAGGATTTTTGTCTTGCATTGGCCGGGAGTCAGACCCAGGTCATCCACATGGCAGGCAAAAATTCTACCACTGAACCACCACGCGTTCAGCTGAGAAATTCACATGGCCTAACAAGATTTCTGCGCTTGACAGTGTACGTCTTAACTTGGACGTCTTCAGATCTAAGCAATGTTGACATGAATTTGCTTTCCAGAGACCAGAGTGATACTGAGCAAGCACTGATAACTTGATGCTGTATATATGACAGACACTCGCATCTGATTGTTGGTCAGTGCAGTCCACTGCTTTGTAAGTGACCCAGAGCTCAAAAGAACAATTCGGGAATTAAAAGAACACTTCCCGTGTTAAAGAGCAAGAAGTTTCTTATTGGAATTGAGCAAGATACCTCTCCATACCTAACTAATCTTTTTTTCTGGAATTCACAGAATGACTTGCATTGATAAGATCAACTTGATTTTAGGTTCAGATACCCCTGTACACTGTGCTCCATACACGAACACCAAAGCACATTGGTGGTTCAGTGGTAGAGTACCTGGCAGTGTGTGGTGCTTCATGTCATCTGCCTATGCATGGGTTTTGAGTTCACCACAAAATGAAAAAATGTTTCATGGGTAGAATTTGTACCTGCCACACAAAGACCCATATGATATCATTACTGAACAGTTTGTATATAAATTATGTATCATTGTCACTATCCGTGGTGATATTGGGTGGGTGGGTGGGCTAACAAGTGGATTATACCCATCAGTAGTTTACACTGCAGCAACAGCAGCATTACGTCCGAGATACCAAGTTACAGCAAGGCCAATATATACCATGTTATAGCAAGTGCTCTACAACAACACCATAGAGAGGTACCCACAAGAATGGCCTGATGCAAACAAACTCTGTATCTGGGAGTACGGTTGCAAAGCTGAAACTTACAGGAATTCATGGTCCAAGCAGTGTCTCCTCAAAAAAGCAAGCATGGGAAACAGAAAAGCGAATTCTTAGCTACACTTATCGCTAGCCAGTCCTTTCGTTAAAACCAAGTTACAAAACTTATGATTTTGTCGTTTGTCTTTTTGTGTTATTTGAACGTCGTTTAGACGATGTGTCCCCAGTCTCTTCACTTCCAATTTTTCCACCAACGACATCGAAGAAAATGGATGTGAAAGTAAATAATCCACCTTGTTCATGCTAACGCCCACCATTGCCACAGTCGCTCACTTCTTTCTCCCCACTCTCATACATACAGGTGCTACATTAGCACCTCACTGTATGTACCATCTGTACATTCGCTGTCATTGTTCAAAAGTAAATGGGCTGAGGGCTGAATTAATTTAGCCCAAATGATCAGCAAATGAAGGGGGCGTGGCATGACACCTGTCACTCACTTTACTCTACGAAGATGAATGGTAGCTGATGCTACTGTGTTTGGGCTGTAAAAAATAAGCCCATTTGGATATATCCTGTGTTTTTCTTGTGACTGTTTGGTGCTGTTGCTGCTCTAGGTTCCACCAAAATGTAAAACAATCTTTTATAAGGTTTTTTAACAATAATTTTCTCATCTTTATTGTAAAAGATAGGGAGGGCTTAGCCCTGCTACCCCATTTATACCAGCCGTCCCTGGTCACTATAAATAACATTGAGCTAATTTGGTTCTGAACATGGGCATTATACTGAATGAGCTCAGTTTACTTGGTGGAAGAATTCCCACCCACTTGCTCCAGATGCCTATTATTCACCATGATTGCTGCATATTGCTTTGTGTGATGGGGAGAGATATTTGATTATGTAATCTAATTTTCAATTGTGTCGTAATTTGCTTTTTGGGAACCAGTTATTGAACTCTTTCAGTTTGTAAGGACATCACAGATGTGTGTTCTAGATAAATGAAAGGGCATCAGAAGCGCATGGGGGAATGAAACCGGCCGGCTTTTGTTGGAGAGTGCGAGGAGTTGGGAGAGCACACAGTTTATATAGTATACTGTCACACCTGAAGTAAACTAGACAAATTTTTCGATAGAATTTGATGTCCATCTTTGTTTTTGTGGGCAGGTATTTACGGCCTATGAAAATTGGCCGCATTTCACGGCGTGAACAGCACAGCACCTCCAGACCCGTGCACTCTTTGCCCAGGGAAAGTGTATGTTGGAATTTTATAGGGACAGGAAGTTGAGGATGATTGATTAAATGGGAATGACTACAGTACACTGATTTTGTAGACTGATTGTGATTTTCTTCTTTATCTCAGTGCCTTACCCTGGTGCCAAGTGCAAGACCCAAACACAGAAAGCAAGGCAAAAGTAATGCAGTTAAAGTGATTCTTTTAATGGGTGAACCAGGGCAGAGGTATCCAAGGGAGTCCGGCAAAAATCAGGCAGAGGCAGAGGTCAAAACCCGAAAGCAGAGATATCCAGTATCAAATCCAGAGAAAACAGCAGGCAGAATCTTAGTCCAAAAACAGAGGTTCAGCAACAGGGAACAATCCAAGAAAACATACAGAGCTTACTACAAGGCTTGATCAGGAATTGTATGACAGGTAACAACTCAAGACTGAGCAAAGAACTGAAGAAAACAAGAGGCTTAAATAGACAGACAGAACAAGACACAGGTGAAAACAATACATCAATAATGAACTAAACAGGCACAAAACAAAGACTGAAGACACCACGGGGGTATTTCAGAAAGCAGGTTTGGTGAAAACTCAGAGTTAGTTAACTTAGAGAAAGTAGTAAACCTCCTAATAGAAGAGCCCTATGGCTTTGTTTTGCTAGGAGAATGAAGCCACAGGACTCTTCTATTAGGAGGTTTACTACTTACTCTAAGTCAACTAACCCTGAGTTTTCACTAAACCTGCTTTCTGAAATACCCCCCACATGTCCAAAAAAAAAAAGAATGACACTTTCCAAATACATGACATTCACTCTATTTCACTTGCATGAGTATGTGGAGGTATGGAGCACCAGCCAACACAACAAAACACACACCAAAAAACCTGTATGAATGGCTGGCACAAGGCAAGTTAAAATGGCACAGCTAAATCAGTACACCTCTTAGAACTAACCTGAGCATCTACAATGGAAAAACAGCACACGGTAAACATGATGAGAGCACCAAAACAACAACTTGGTTTTTATCATCGAGTTGTGCGCAAGGTGAACACACAATCCAATCAAACCATAGAACAGAATCAGGTTTACTGGTTAAGTATGTTAAAACACACAAGGAATTTGGTTCCGGCTGTTGGTGTCTGTCTAGCAATACAGACAATATGCAGACAATGTACATATTATTTACAGACAATACACAATGTACAAGCAATAAACAGATTATATACAAGACAAACGATATACATACAGTGTGTGTGGTAGTGCATACAACAGTAATGTGCATCACGTATGGGAATGAAATTATGATGTATGAGTATTTGTACAATATGGTATTTGTAGGTGTGAAGCAGGGTGTAATAACTGTCTGAAAAAACATGGGTAGCTATAGCATAGCAGATGATACTGGTCAGCTATTTATGAGGGTGATGGCATAAGGAAAGAAACTGTCTGCTCCTGTGTCTGGTAGTTTTAGTATACAGGGTTCTGTAGCTCCTGCCGGAGGGGAGTATCAGTGCTGACTGTCTGTACACCAGGGGTGACTTCCCCCAGCCTCACATGCTGTTTCCTGCCTTTCAGGAAGCTGGTGATCCATTGACAGATGGCAGGGGATACAGTGAGTTGTGAGAGTTTGGAGGAGAGGAATGATGGTGTTGAACGCCGGGCTGAAGTCCACAAATAGGATCCCTGTGTAGGGGTTGCCAGGCCCGTAGACCATACTACCCATAGTTCCCTGCTTGACCTCATGGGTAATCTGAACCCATCTTCTCAGCTTTCACTATAACGGTATTGGATACAGCAATGAAACCAGATGCCAGATACAGTGATGACACAATTTCACCTTGATTCCCTCTCTGGAAGGGACCCTCCCCAGCCTAAAGAGACACCGTTTCTCTGCAGAAGAAAAGAACAAAAAAACAATGAAGCAGGATATTTGTACCGAACTTCCGGGCAAGGTTTTAATGTACTTTCTCTCGTGCAGTTGCGACTTTAACTTCACTGGTTAAATATACTGTAAACCACGCAGTATTCGACGGAAGAAAAGGCAACCGGATCCCTTTTAATTTCTTAAAACACCGACAAACTAAATCAAGAACCCTTGAAGATCATCTGACAAGCGATGGAGCCCCGAAGATCTTAAAGTGTCAAGGAAAAGAACTTCTCCCTAGACCTGCGCATCTTACTGCTCATCAGGCCACCAAAGACGCATCTTCGGTTGCTGCGCAAGAGTGATTCAGAGAAAGGCTGGCATCTGGGCACACTTTAGTCTTAATGTTGTATATAGTTCACGTGAAGAAAGTGTCGTTAATTTAATTCTTTTGTGATTTAAATGTACACACTGTATTTCATGCACAATTCGATTTTTGGCCGCTTGTTATTATCTTTTGTTTGCGACTTCTGAAGTATAGATCTGGCATGCTTTCTTTCTCTCTCTCTAACTCCCTTTGTCTGCTCACACACTTCAACTTTCACTCTTCTGTGCGCCTGCGTAGTGCCTCTCTCCCTCGCCCCTCCTTCTCTTTTCAGTGTGCAGCTGGGCATATGCCCACATACATGCACATTCTCCCACACACACACGCACGCATCTCCACTCTTACACTCATTCGGTCGTACACTGAATACTTCTGTAGTTTGTGATGTCTTGCAGGCCTCTCAACACTGATGCAGGGTCGCTGGCTGAAAACCTGTTTTTCAGCTTTTCAGTGTAGCTTTTTTTCACCACTGATTTCCTTTATCAGTGAGTTTCTGGCCTGCTTGTACAGGGCTCTATCCCCACTTCTGTAGGCATTCTCTTTGGCCTGAAAAAGTTGTCTTAAGGCTGATTTATACTTCTGCGTGGCGCTATGCGGAGCCTATGCTGTAGCCTACACAAGTGGCCTATGTCGTTGTGAGCATTTATACTTGTGTGTTGGTGTGTCTGCGTCGCTCTGTAATTACATTGCCAAAACGCTAGTCTGCAGTGGGGTTTCTATGCCACTGTGTTGATTTTCTTTGTGAATTACAAACAATGGCAAGACTTGTGCGTTGCTGTGTCTGCGTTGCTCTGTAAATACATTGCCAAAACGCAAGTTTGCAGTGGGGTTTCTATGCCACTGTGTTTGTGCATTACAAACAATGGCGAGAACAATGTTAAATAAAAAGTCGTAATTCAGTCTTTGCATAGCAATATCTGTAAAACAACTTTTGCGTTCAAAAGAAGGACTACTTTCTAAATTTTAAGTAGTTGTTTTGGAGACAAACAAACGGAGCTCCCAAAATAACGAGCGCTCAGTTCGCCATTTTGCTGAAAATTTTCAAACGCAACTGAAACAAAGTGGATCATATTGGAGTTGGAACTAAAAAATGTTGAACAGCGGTTACCTTTACTGGAATTACTGCAACACAGAAAAGAGAGAAGACATCGGAGGAGATGGTGTGAACCAGTGAACCGATTGAGGCAGGAGGAGGGTGATGCTACCAAGCAGAGCAGTCACAGTTGTTGCGGTCTGATTCGACACGCGTCGCCGCGATGCATAGTTACATTTCTGGGGAGGTGCACGTCAGGCTACGGCGTACGCTACGCATAGATTTGACACAGAAGTATAAATTGGCCTTTAGTCTGGCTGTGAACCATCACTTCTTATTGTTGTACGTGCAGAAGGTCTTGGTTGGCAAACGCATGTTTTCACAAAAGCTGATGTAAGTCAGTTCGTCCAGGTTGCCAGTTGCTGCTTAAAAAACACTCCAATCGGTGCAGTCAAAACAGTGTTGCAGTTTCTTCTTTGTCTCACTTTTTACTTTCTTCACTGTTTTAACAACAGGTTTTGCAAATTTTAGTTTCTGCCTGTAGGTTGGAATGAGATGAACCAAGCAGTGATCAGAGTGCCCCACAGCTGCCTGGGGAACAGAGCAATATGCACCTTTAAGAATTGCGTAGCAGTGGACCAGTGTGTTATTATCCCTGATGGGACAATTGATATGCTATCTATATTTTGGTAGTTCGTGGTTTAATTTTGCTCTGTTAAAGTCCCAAAGGATTATGAAAAGTGAGTGCATATATTTTTGTTCCAAACCACATGCTCGGTGTAGTCCAAGAGGAGCAGAGGGAGAATAAGACCAATCTTCTGCGCCTAAACAGCAACGACACTTTAAAAAAAAAAGAAAATGCAGGAATATTACAAACTATACCATAAACACACACACAAAGCCATATGAAAAAATACTATAGTGTACTATAGTACGTACTACAGTAAACTGCAGTTTACTATAGAATACTGTAGTATACTGTGGGATTTGTGGTAAGTTACTATATGCTGTGGTATACTACAGTATACTGTAGTAGGTACTATAGTAAGTTACTATACATTGTGGTATACTACAGTAGATACCACAGTAATTTCCTATACATTGTGGTATTCTGTACTAGAGTCTAGTAAGTTACTGTACATTGTGGTATACTTTAGTAGAGACTGCATTATGTTACTATACATTGTGATATACTGTAGTAGATATAATAATAAGTTAATATGCATCGTGGTATACTGTAGTATATTGCATTCTAGAAAATGGCAGTGTAAGTTACTATGTATACATTAATAAATATAATGAAAATACTACAAAATGCACTACACAATTACAGCAAACATGTCACTTTTAATGTAGTATACTATAGTACAATATCTATAGTATACTTTAGTATAATAATTACAGTATACTATAGTATACTAGAGTAAAACAGCTGTAGTATGATTAAAAAACAACAGTATTTACTATAGTAAAATGGAGGGTATACCACAGTGTATTTACTATAGTACACTATAGTATTTTTTCATATGGGAAGAATTGCAGAGTACAGTATTGCAATCCTATAATCAATGGACAACTCCACCGCAGTTCACCATGCCCGGTGCCCAGAACAGTAGTTTCGGGGGAAAAAAAAAAAAAAATTAAGAAATACGAGACGGATACACAAGAAAACATAAGAAAGGGGAAAAACAATGGGAGAGAAAACACAAGCAAGGCTGGATAACAGAAAGGGATGAGAGGAAAAACAGTGGAAAGGAAAAACAGTGTAGTCCAATATACTGCACAGGCCTTGACCCACTGAACCATGCATCTGGCCATACATCACTCATCCCAACAGGCTGAACAGCTGTCAGTGGAGCTCAGCCAACCAGTTCAAATTCTTCACACCATGCAAATCAGCTTTTCCTGGCATCAAGTTTATGGCATCTCCTGGCCCATGTACTCTTCGCCCATGGAATGTGTATATTTTATGAGGGTATAACTTTGTAGAGCTTGGACGATTGATAATGGGAATCACTACAGTACACTGATGTTTTTATATACTGATTATGTTTTTCTTGTTGATCTCTTTTAGTGCTCTCATTGCTGCTGTTGCTTTAGCTTTGGACACCCCTGTACAATGTGCCTTTCCCTCATCTAAGATCTTTGCTGTGAAATGCTCAATCGAGACAGTGTTGTGTCTTTGAATTTCAAAAACTGACTGCGCATGTGTTGAACTGTGGTGCTGATATTTGAATTTTTCTCTGAAACTGAGATATCATAATTTATGAATTCTGAAGATTTAAAACTGTTCCTGTGCTTGACAGCATGCGTCTCAGCTTGACCTGGCCAAATGTCTTTGAGATTCTGCTTTGAAATCTGGGTAAATTTGACATGAATTTGCTTCAGCAAAGGCCAGAATGATATTGAACGAGCGCCTCTTATTTGGTGCTGCTATTTCTGCCTCCTGTGCTCGACACTCATATCTGACTGATGCTCAGTGTGATGCGTTGCTTTGTACATGGCTCGGAGTTCACGAAAATAACCTGTAAATTAATGGAATACCTCCTCTGTTCAACCACAGGATGCTACCGGTTGGAACTGAATATGATATCCTTCCACACCTGACAAATCTCTTTCTTAAAAACACAGAGGGGCATGCGTTAATGAGCTTAGCTTGATTTTTATGCATTTGGAGGTTACTTGGAACCTTAAAAATGGGACTCGGCTAAACAATTGACCTAACCGACATCTGTGCTGCAGGGGAAACAATTGAAGGGTGTGGAATATTGTAATTTTCCCATTCCAGTCAATAATATCTTGTCTTAAAGAAAACAAGCAAATTTTCCATTCCTTGACACTTTTGACCGAGAACAGAGATGCCTAACAAAACCAAGTTAAGACATGTGCTATGGAGCATTTACAAGCAGGACAAATTCTTCACGGGATCCAAATGCCTTTATGCCTTGCCAGTCTGCATTGGTCAGGAATCCAGATTGTTGATGTTATGGGGCTGTGCATCCACTGCGATTGGGTTTTCTTCTATACATATTTGGAATGGAGGGTAGGCAACATAACTTCACAATTATTGCATTAGAAAGCAGAAACATACTTGTCAGTCCGATTTCTAAAGCCCAAAGACGCATTCATGGTCGAGAGGTAGAGGTTTGAGAGGTTTGAATAATACCGCGGCACTATGCTGCTGCAGTTACGTGGTGCTAAGCGAATTCAAAACAACTGAATTTAATTATGCGTGAACTCTTCTATGCAGACTAACTATTATAGCATTGACATGTGTATTTTGTCAACTGGCCAAAAGTAGTAAAAATTTTTAAGGTACTACTGCACCTTGATTTGTGGATTGGTGGTTCAGTAGCAGAATTCTCACCTGCCACTCGGGAGTTCCGGGTCTGATTTGCGTCCAGCGCAACAGCGTAGTCTTTTTCCCTTTTTACTGAAAAATGCCTCTTACTGTTTAAAAGCATTCCAGCATTCGACAGCACGTCTTCTCCTCGAAATCTTGGTAATACTGACATGAAACTGTTAACCAAATGTCTTCTCCTTTACATCTGGGTAATACTGACATGAAACTGTTAACCAAATGTCTTCTCCTTTACATCTGGGTAATACTGACATGAAACTGTTAACCAAACGTCTTCTCCTTTACATCTGGGTAATACTGACATGAAATTGCGGACAGACTGAAGGAGCTCTCTTGGCCCGCTGCCACATGTGTTGAACACTTGAAATTATATGCATTTAAATACTGTTGTCAGCGTAACTCATAGCATCGATTCCACTGTCTTTAACTTTTTCCACACTTCAAAAGCACTTTTATTTGAGCGTGGACACGTACATCCCACTGACTGGTCTTGCCCTTGACTGGATCTCAATCAGTCACTCACTCTTTTCCAAAACCGCTTATCCTCTCTTCAGCGCTTGATTGGTGCAAGGGTGATTCTTCAGCTATGGTACATTTTGTGTACCTGGAAAAATTAAGAAAAACAAACAAACCAAAAACATTTCTACATTTTAATTTTTGTCACACATACTTCCACCAAGAGGAAAAAGTAAATAATAGCTGAGTCATTAATTCTACTATATAATAAGAGGCCTGTTATGTATGGTTTATGGTTTTGTTTTACAGAGACGTCATTATCTGTATCTATTCAGCCAACAAAATGATCTGTCTCTGTATCTGTACTATAGTATGCCGGACAGTATGCCGGAAGTGGGCGTGGTTTATACCGGAAGTCACATACAACAGGCAAATGTAGTTGTTTTTTGTAACCTAATATTCATTGGCAATGCAAGTTTTGTGCCTAAAAAGCATCAAGTTGATTTAATATTGGCAAATAATTAATCAGGAAATATCTTGCCACACCCTCATACTGTACTTTTCATCTCTCTTGCTCTCTCTTTTTTGTATTTTTATTTTTTACTATCTAACTAAGTTTTTAACTAACCAAGTTCGCTGGGGAAATGTAAATTACTATTTTACAACAGTAATTTGCACTGACTCAGTGGGGGCGACCACAGTATATAGCGATCGCTTTTCAATGTGTAATAAATGAAATGACTTTCGACTGGGTTTTTTTAATGCAGGAAATTAACACATACAGCTAAAATCTACAGTTAAGCTTCATTTTCATGTATAGTATAATGTCTAATACAAATTAGACAGTAACGCCTATTGTAATGAAATATATTATGTATTGTAATATTCATTCACATTTTCTTGTATTTTTGATAAAATGAATCCTTTTCCCTTGGATTCACTGTCATTTCCACCCCACTGTAAAAGATAGAACCCTGGGATCATGTTTTAAGGTTTGTATAGTCGGTAACCATAGCAACAGCCACTCAACAAGGGAACACATGGCTGGACAAAAGAGTAACCTCCATAGGGGGTAATAAAAAGAGAAAAAATCTAGGTAAATATGAGTTAAATTGAAAGTATGTTTGTTGGGTCTCAATTCCAAACACCTCATACTTCATATTAATGTTAAAAAACAACTGGACCAGTTTCATTTATATTGTATATTTTGTGTATATGCTAACTCTAAAACTGACATTAACAGGGTAACATATGGGATTTTAAAAGAAATATGACAAAATGTCATTTCCACAACAGGAAATGATGATTTCCTCTTAATGTTAGAATGAAATATATATTATTTAACAAAATCATCACAGCCACTATCAGGATGTGTTTCTACACAAAATAAAGAAATAAACCATAGCAATGTATTTTTAGACCAAAAAATTAGTTAGATTCTTGTTTCTTCCAGGGACACAAAATGTACCATAGTTGAATAATCACTTGCAAATTTCATCATGCAGCAGATTTCAGTAAAATATTTTCCCCATATCTCATACAAGATGGGTCTCAAAGTTCTCTTGTTTTTCTTGTGAAATCCTCCACCAGCCCAGGAACCACATGTAGTTTGAATTTTCAGACACTGTAGGGCAGCAGAGCAATGAGAACAGTACAAAAATATAGAGCCACAGTCTAGAGTCTCAAACGTTTCATTGTTTACAACAAAACGTATAACTGAATCGGATTTAAACATAGATGTATTATGTCTTAACATCTCATACATGCTGGCTCTCAATTTTCTTTTTTAGTTCCTTGAAATCCTCCAACTGCCCTTGAGCTACATGTAGTTCTGATTTGAGAGCAGCACAACAGTGAGAACAATAGCAAAAAATAGAGCCTCAAACATTTCATTGTTTTCAACAGTGTGCATGACAATACAACAGTTGAATGAATTTACATTTTACCATTACAGTTTACGTTAAATGCAGATTCCTAATTTCCCTCAGGATCAGTAAAGTATCTAAACAAATTTACAAATGCTTGCTCAAAATGTGATCGCTCTAAAATTTCTCGTGCATTATAATTATGTCCATATAAACATTTTGCATTTTCTAATGCATTCAGTCTAGGGCAGGACCAGTTCGCCAAACATGCATCTGCACGCTGTAATAAAAATACTTATGAAGTGTGGAACAAGTAAAAGGCAGTGCAGTCAGCACTAAAGGTTATGCTGACAAGAAAATTTAAATGCATATAATTTTAATGAAGACTTGTGTTTTATACTGACATTAATATGTCTGTAATATTACACTGGGAAAACTAAACTTGTTTCATGTGTACTGAGAACAAGAGATAGATCTGTGAGCAACGGATCCAACAGAAAGTTTACTGCAGCATCGACAACACTTACTTTATCAGTTATGCAGCTATAAACTGGAAGGACATGACCTTCCGATAGGATAGAGGACATGTGTTAACGTGGCAAGTTGGAGAGTTGCGAGCCACAGCAGCAGATCAAGACAACAGCTTTCTCATCGCAACCTCAGCCAAGTCAGCCTGAGTCAGCCATTCCTCAGTGGCACGAAGGCCGTGAGAGTGGGGACATGTGATTCTCCACAGACAGAGCAAAACTGGGATTTGAACCCAGGATCTCCTGTTTACTAGACAGGCGCCTTTACCAACTAAGCCACAGCGCCATGTGGGTGAACAGGGCCACACTGCCCTGGTGGACTTCTGATAGCTGTGAACTCTAATGGGTATCTCGATATAAACTTTTTGCATTTACCAATGCGTCCAGTAGATGACAAAAGTAAATCATGTCTTATAATGTTGTATATCATAACAAGTATTTACTAGATCCATATAGTACGCCTCATTGGTTGGGATTGGGACCTTGCCCTTTGTTAGGAAGGTAGAAATTCCACCCTTGAAAGATATGTTCACTTTCTAACGGGCAGATTAAATGTGGCAACAAGTAGGTTAGCAAAATTAAAAACAAAGGCAACCACTTTAACCACGTCTTTAACAGAAGATAACTTTGGCAGCTCATACATATACAGTTTACACTAGTTCTGTTAATGCTCGAGGAGAGCATTTTAAGGGGGCAGAAGGCAGAAATATGCAGCACTAAGTAAGCAGCACATGTTCAGTATCTCAATAAGTGTCAGTATTGTGAAGGACTTGCATGTATGCATTGTGGGGTTGACAGAAATGCACCACAAGACTACAGCACAACTGGTTTTAAAATTGAAAAATTATGCTTTTCAATAAAAATGAAATTATGGTAGAAGGAAACCAGTTTTCCACTAAAATATGCAGAGAAAAAAAATCAATCGCAGGAGATGCACGGCCCCATAATATCAACTGTTTGAATTCCTGGATTGTAAAGGACAGGGGCTCCTTTAAGTGAGTTTTCATTCCCTGTCCATGTGAAAGCTATGCAGATGATCAGCCAATCAGAGAGCAGTGGACCACAGTAAGACGCAACGGGAAGAAAACAAGTTAGAGATGGCTGCAGATGGTGATAGAGAGGAACTATCGCAAACACCCGCAAATTGGTCAAGTCTAACCTCAAATGCACAGTACAGCTGTGCATTTGATGTACCCTGTCTCCCTGTGTTCTGACGGACACTCCATGGCGACAGCCAATCGCCACCCTTGAACCAGCACACACCTTCACCCACATGGCCAGCAGACTGGCAGGGCATAAAGGCATTTTAATCACATGGAGAACTGGTTTTGTTTGTAAATGTTTGATAGCACATGGCCCAACTTAGTTTATTGAATTGAAAGAAATGCTTGCTTTCTTTAAGACAAGATATCCCACTGTTGAGTGGCTGGAGATGCTATAGACTTCTCACCGCGAAATGCAGCTGATTTTCATAGACTTGAAATAGCTGCCCAGAAAAACAATGATGGAGATCAAATTATATTGAAAAAAGCATCTGGTCAAAGTTCTGTCTTTAACAGAACATAACCTTATTTACCCATGCATTGACGCCAGTTGTTTCAATGACCGCACTTTGAGAAATGGCACAACTTGCAACACACAAAGCAAGAGCCAGTGGGAATGTTTTGTAGACCCCTAACTCTAGGTCTCTCTAACTCCTTTCTTCACCTGGGCGAAATGCTAAACAGTTGCGATGCTGGTGGGACTTGAACCCACAACCTTTGAATGGCTTCACCAATTAGCTAGAAGTGCAATGCGCTATCCATTGCGCCACAGAGCCCCATGCATGCCTGCGGACTACAGGGGGTTTTATTCTGATACAGCTACCAAAAGGCATTGACCTGAATGTAAAGGCTCCATCAGTGCCAAACTGACACAAAAGGAGTTAAACACAAAGGCAGGAGCACTGGAGCACGGTAGGCCTTTCTGCTTCTCTGTGTGGAATAGGAGTGCACATAACCCTGGACTGACCTTGTTGTCAAGCTTTAATAATACACGGGGAAACTAAACTAAACTTCTGCTAAGGATCGAAGACGTGCTGAAGTATGAATGTGCCAAACTCAAGAGACGCTATCTGCTGTCGAGCATGTGAATCACTGTTTATGAGTGGGTCCAAGTCTTCACCAGGCACATATACAATGATGCATTGGTTGGGATTTATGACCCTACCCTTTGTGTGGTACATACAAATTCTTGAAACATATGTTGGCTTTCTAGCAGGCTGTTGGTTGACAATTAGACTAAACATGGCAAAAAGCAGGTTTGCGACATTAAAAATAAAGGCAACTACAGTGGCTTTAACAGAGGGTAACCTTGGTCACTAATGTTCAGACAGTTGACACCATTTGTTTTAATGCTTCAGGAGATCTTCTAATGGGCACAAACTGCACTGACCTGGGAACCAGACCAGAGCGAAAAGTTGAGTAAGAGTGCTAGTTCTCTGTTTTATAACTGTGCTCATGGCCACTGAAAAACAGGGTATGCCCAGTCAAGGGGGTGTAACGTCCCAGTTTCGAGAGCCTTGTAGCTATCCAGTCAAAGTCCATCATATTGGTCAGAGTTAGTAACGGCCCTTTGGTTTCTCAATTGATGTTGAGCATTAAGCAGTTGCATTAGAATATTCTGGAAATTGTTTAACTGTCAGACAGAACTCTCACTTCAGGCACTTCCCAAAACTGTTTAAATGTAAAGTGTGAGCATGGCCGCCCAATGACAAAAGTGTTTAATTTTTGGAGCAGGGTGGGGGCTATGGGGGAGGAATATAACCATACTACTGGAGAATTCCATGCTGTTATTACACTTTATTTTTACATTTTATTCCTTTTGTTTGGAAAAAGCCAGCATTTACTTGTCCAAATTAGCTCCGCCGGATCTATACACTTGCACAGTCCTCTGCTGCTTATTTGCCTTGCTCGGTAAAGTTATGAATAAGTGAAGGTCATATTACATGGCTCATGTCTTATTTTTCTTTTTGTGCAAGTGTTAGAGATGCAGTGACTTTAACTGCAATTTCAATTTATTTGTATAGAATCTAAGAATAAATTCAGTATATATATACCTTTTAGTTGTGTAGCTTGGCATATTAATGTTCTTAACACATAAAAGCTGAAATGGCAGCCCAGTTGTACTAACAGATATACTTGTGATAGGGTATGTGGTGTGTTCTGTTGCCTATGTGTTGTGCAAAAATGCAAATGCATTTCCACTTAAAGCATCCAGCGGAAGAAGCAGAACTGCCTGTTGCTTATTGCAGTAAGACTTTGAGTAGCACTGCTGTAGAGCTGTGCAGAGATAGAGGACTTAGCTTCACTGCTTTCAACACGATTGTTCAACTTACTGGATTCTAGGTGAGTTCAATTCAGACAACAGGATCACTCACTCTCATCAGTGACAGAGACAAAAAAACAGGAGAATATTACATGCCCAGATTCACATACATTCTCCAAGTTATAATATTGGTTAAATTGAGAAGTCTTATTTAATTCATTAATTATTTATGCCATGTACAGTTGAAATGAAGTGTTTGCATTGTGGCATGCCCTGTGGCTTTGGAGGAGCACCTCAATTACGAGAAAAAGAACAACTATCCATGCTAAATTCTGATTAGAGTTATTCTATTGCTGATAGACTGCACATATACAAACAGGAGAGTTGCCTTATAAATGAAGCTTGGGTAGCTGTGTAATGTACAAGTCTGTATGTAGTTCTTGCTTTACCAGCTACAATAAAATAATAAGACTGCAGAACTCATTATCTCTAGTGTCTTTATAGGACAGTGTTAATTGTTGTGGTCTGGTCAATAGAACAGTAGCCGTCATTATGACTAAACCAAGCTGAGAACTAATTACAGCCCTGACTGCACATCATCATAATCATCATCATCATCATCATCATCATCATCATTATCATCATCATCATCATCATCATCATCATCATCACTGTACACAGCTATGATTCATAATCAATTGTTTCTCAGGGCCAGATGAAACTTTTAACTACCGATCAAACTCTGTAATTAGTATTCCCTGGAATTAGGTTACCATGCATGACTGGTCTTAAAGATTTTCTCCTCTGATATCTCCTCCAGCTTTAAAGCAAATACTCCTTAGACAATAAATTTCAATGAACCTAAGTAGTGCCAAAAAGTAATAACATCAATCCAGAATCACTGAACACCTATAACGCATGTGTCAAAATCCGGTCCTGGAGGGCCAGGGTCAGAGATTATATTTAGTTGCTCAACACGAAAGGACCATGGCCCTCCAGGACTGGATTTTGACACCCTTGACCTATAATGTTCTCTCAGTGTAATAGTTACTCAATCTCAATGGGCAACAGCGCAGCGGAAATACGTAAATTACTTATTCATTCATTTTACACCTGCGTTATTACTGCTCTTGTGCTGTGGCTTTCAAAACAGATGCAAAATGACATGGATTATGAATGCATTATGCAAAATATGCATAAATTAATGAGAAATTCATTATACTTAACTAAAGAATGGTTTTAAGGAAATAAACAATTGCAATTTTTTTATGTCCATAGTGACGGACACACACAAACACGCACATCGCTCTTGACTTGTTAATATGAAGTCTTTGAGAATCTTTGACTGGTCATTTCTAATGCTGAAATCCCAATACTGAGTAAGCAGTTAGCTATGGATTGATCATGTAATCCTTACGGGAGATTTATCATATCCAGAGTGGTTTCATACCCCTTCTTTTGCACAGCTCGTCTGTGTGAATGGCATTTGGTACAGAAGAAATGTTTTTTAGAATCACATTTGTAATAGCTTTTGTTCCTAGCAAATGTGTGTTTGCAATCCAAACCATTAACCAATTCATTTTCATAATCTTTCTAGCAACTAAGCAGATGGTTTTGAAATATGTTGCAGCGGTGCTTAACCAGACAGAAGTTTTGTGTGTGTGTGTGTGTGTGTGTGTGTGTGTGTGTGTGTGTGTGTGTGTGTGTGTTGTCGAGGAGGTGGGTGAGTGGCAGGGCTGCGTGTGTCAGGGGTAATTATGACACTGTATTAACAGCATAAGGATGATCATATCACTCAGTGTACAATAGCAGCATAAATGTGTAAGTATTTTAAACCTGTTGTATTAGCAGGATGAATGGAAAATATAAGAATGCACCTGTTTGATTCTCACTCTCTCATGCCTATTCAAATAACCGTACACCCACTTTGTTTCAGGGAAGGTGTGGGAAAAACAGCAGCCGGACTTATCTAGCCTTACCAGCAAGGTCGTGGTCAACGTGGTGCAGTATAAAAGGTTGCCTTCGGTGTGGGGGGACTACCTCAAGGAGAAAAATGAAGGGGCTGCTGGTTCTGACGGCGTTGTTTGTGGCGGTTTTTGGCCGGGAGAATTTTGTTGGGTAAATTGCCTAATCGTTTACCTCTGATATATGGTGTAGCCCATGCTATTCATCGTAATTCTTTGCTAAACTAAATGTCTTGTTTGTCTGTAAAAAAAAGAAAAACAAAAACAAAACCCCAAAAAAACAACAACAGCAAAAAAACATATCTTGAATTGATATGTATTTGCTAATTTGTTGACTTTGCTCACTCTGTTGATGTTGGACTGTTGCATTGAGTACATCTGTAAATAAATCCCTATAAACTTAGCAGCTGTTGCCAACAAATTGCTTGATGTGTGTGTGAATCAGTCCAGGAGTCACCAGATACCCTTTTTGAATATGATTTGTGACAGCTAAGGGGTTTACTAGTGCAAAAGGATATCACTGTTTGCGTGTTAAGAGCATGGTTGTCTCCCCAGGCATCAGGTTCTTCGAATCCAACCGACCAATGAGGAGCAGATCTCTGTCTTGAGGAGCCTGGCTGAAAAGCATGATCTCGGGGTGAGAAAAGACAGTAAATTAAATCTTGACTCTGAGTAACTGATATTATGTCTTTCTCACATCTGTGTTGGATATAAATGACTTTAAGTTTAAAGACAAAGTTTTTTTCTTCTGAGATTTGCTTGTCCTCTCTGCTCTTCTCAGCTGGATTTCTGGACTGAACCTGTCAGTGTGACTAAGCCTGTTGATGTACGCATTCCATTCAAAGTCCTGCAGCCTATTAAGATCTTCCTGTTGGAGAATGACATCCAGTACTCCATTATGATCCAGGATCTGCAGGTATAAACCTAGACAACTTTTCCACACATGAATTAAGATCATTTTGATATTAAAATTGTCTTGAATTGTGTAATGTCAAAAATGAACATATGATTTAAATGATTGTGAATGACATTATTTTAACACCCTATATTGGCCAATCATTTGATATTATTCTATAAATAGCCAGTGTTTGCTGACTTCACTGATATTGTTCATGTTTATGACAACCCCATCAGTCATGATCAGACAGAATTGCCTAGACACAGGTCAACAGGATGATTTAATACAGAAAGGAATCCCTTTATGACTTTAATGTGTCCGTCTGTCATCAGGATCTGTTGGACGAGGAAGAGCGGGTGATGAAAACCCGTTCTGCCCAGCCCAGAAACACAGATGGCTATGACTACGCCAACTACCACACCCTGAATGAGGTTAACAGTCTCTCTTTTCATTAATTTCACAAATTCATAAAGAGCCTTCAGTGCCCATATTTAAGGTACAGACTTGGGATGGGATAAGAAGTTGTGTAATGGGGCACAAATCTATATAAGGGTATTTATGTAAAATGTTAGGGATAAGTAGATAACTGACCTTTTTGTTGAAGGATTAGGGTTAGGGTTAAAATCATTGAAGTGTGTGTGTGTGTGTGTGTGTGTGTGTGTGTGTGTGTGTGTGTGCAGAAAATCTAAAATTTTCCCTCTGACCTCAGTGTGATAATCATTCCAGATCAACAGTTTCATTGACATGCTGGTGGCTGAAAACCCAAACCTGGTCAGCAAGATTGTGATTGGCCAGAGCTATGAGGGCCGTCCCTTGAATGTTCTGAAGGTAAAACATAATCCAAAATACAAATTTTTGCATTACACTGTTAATGGAACTTGCTTTACACATGATGAGAATTGCTAAAATAAATAAATTAAAATGTAAATTAAATGCAAAGAAATGCAAAGATTAGACACATTCCTTCACTCTCTTACCCTCTGTTTCTCCTTCAGTTCAGCACTGGCGCTAACCGTCCTGGCATCTGGATCGACACTGGTATCCACTCCAGGGAATGGGTCACTCAGGCCAGCGGAACCTGGTTTGCCAAAAAGGTTCACTTTAATCGAAGTACTTTAATGATATTTTTCAGTGTGCACAATACCCCACTGTCTTCATATTCTACAGAGTAAAACTACCACTAATTACTCTGTTCTTTGTCAGAATTACCAGTAACCACAACCATAAACTGTCCTTCTTCATGAGTTGCCTGAGCAAATGCACTCTGACACATATATCTTTGGGTACACCTATACAGATCGTGACTGATTATGGACGTGATCCCGCTCTTACCGCCATCCTCAATAAAATGGACATCTTCCTGGAGATCGTCACCAACCCTGATGGCTATGCATACACCCACACTAGTGTGAGTTTTTTCTGTGATCTGCTTCAAACTTCAACCCCCATTTACACCTGACATTAAAAGATGAAAACCTAAGCTGAAGATCAAGTCATCAGGTCCCCTGTCAACGGGGACACGTCTCTATTGTTTATAAGAATCCCCTCAAAGTATTTACAGTGTTTTCGCTGTAAGCAGAATCCACTCTGCTCTGCGTAATGGACAGTACTGAACAGAAACTAAAGCTGTGTCCCAGGGCCATGTAACACTGAAGTTGATTTGGGCAGGACTTATTTGTAGTGTGCAAATGCAAATTATTAGGACAACCTGAAGAATTTTTTAGTTGCCTGTAACATGTTTTGTTGTTGTTGTTGTTGTTGTTGTTGACCTTACGAAGTGGTCTTGCTGCCTCAAGCAAAGCTTGCGTTAATTGTGTGATTTGTGTTTTTGCATACTTGAAATGTAGATTTGGCCATTGCTCACATCCTACAAACAGGTTTCCAAGTAGAGAAACAGACATACATATTTTCTATAAATGCAACTGTAGGTTATACTCACTTAATGATATTCTTTCTGGCCGTTGTATTGCACTATTACTAATAGTTTTATTGTTGAACAGAACCGTATGTGGCGTAAGACAAGGAAGCCGAACTCTGGGTATTCTTGCGTAGGAGTGGATCCCAACAGGAACTGGGATGCTGGCTTTGGAGGTAGGCTTTTATTCATAGCCCCCCCCACAAACACACACACATTTGATCAGTGTCTCTTGGTCTCATCCTCCTGCTTCGAATAGAAGTAGAGCTTAAATGGAATGGAAATATACATATATATATATGTGTGTGTGTGTGTGTGTGTATATATATATATATAAATATATGTATATACACACACATATACGCGCACGCACACACATATATGTATATATATATATATAAAAAGATGTGCAGACAACTTCACTTTAACTAGAAAACAGTTAACAGAGGAACTGGTTTGTCTTTCTGTTTCAAGGTGCTGGTGCCAGTGGCTACCCTTGCTCTGAGACCTATCGTGGACCCTATGCTAACTCTGAGTCTGAGGTCAAGTCCATTGTGGACTTTGTGAAGTCTCATGGCAACCTCAAGGCCTTCGTGTCCATCCACAGCTACTCCCAGATGCTCCTCTATCCTTACGGATACACATCAACTCCTTGCAAGGACCAGAGTGAGCTGGTGAGCTGAGTGATCATGAGTCATTGTCATGCTTTGATGAACATTTTGTCTTTTCTATGACTTTGGCATTGACTTTGGCATTGACTTTGGCATTGACTTTTCTATGACTTTGGCAAGATTTAATGCAGATAGAACAAATCTAACTAAATCTCTCTACAGCATGCACTCGCCAAGAAGGCCATCACTGATCTTGCCTCTCTGTATGGTACCCAATACACATACGGAAGCATCATTAACACCATCTGTAAGTGTCAAAATCACAGTTTAAGAAACCAGCACCACACTCACACAAAAGCAGATATAATTGAAGTCGCTTGGTTATTGAGTCTGTAGCTTTTATAGCAAGAGCTATACCATCTCGAAAATAAAAGAAAAGAAAAGAAAGAAAAAAAAGAAAAGAAAAAGGAGAAAGAGAAAATGTTTATGTAGTTTACCAACTTTGATATTTTCACTGAATTCCACTACTGACATTTCATTACCAATCTCTCCCAGACCAAGCCAGTGGTGGTACCATTGACTGGACCTACAACCAGGGTATCAAGTACTCCTACACCTTTGAGCTGAGAGACACTGGTCGCTATGGTTTCGCCCTGCCAGCCAATCAGATCATCCCCACTGCTCAGGAGACCTGGCTGGCTCTAATGGCTATCATGCAGCACACCTACAACAACCCTTACTAAAATTCTTGAGTACGGAAAGGTGGAAAAAAAGATCATGTTTTCTTTTGGTCAGAAAACCAAATAACATTGCCAACAATAAAATCTTGTTTTTGGGCTTTAAATAAATTCACCCTCTTACTCTCTTACTGAACCTTCAGCCATAGCACTGTTAGTGTACCCAAGTCAGTCATTTTTGCTGACTCATTAGTCAAACAACCATCATCCAGTACTTTTCTTATCCAACCATAAAATTAATTTATAAGAGTGACTGTAGGCCACCTGGTCTACCCAGAGCTCTTAGCTTATTCTGATGGTTAGTGCCATATCAGGAACCACACCTGTAGAGCGCCATCTTGTTTCAACCTATGTCGCGCCCCTTGTTTGCTGAAGAGCTTTATCTTTACCTGCATTTAACCTTTATCATTATTACCATCACTATATCTCAAGATCAGAGTTATGTCTCATTGTATGCAACTTTGAAAATGAATATGTCTCTGGAAAGCTAGCTGTAAAAAACACCTCTGAATGTTAAGAGTTTCAATTTCCAATAAAGCATCAAAATTTTGACTAACATTCATGTTCACAGATACTGCACACCACATGTGACAAGATTTCAGTTATAATTCTGACTTCCAGGTAACTCTGGGGTTATTCTCACATTATTCTGCGACCACACAAAACGGTTGGGATGTGTGAGAATAGGTGTACTTGTTGACAAATGAGGTAGCAGGGCCTGAGTAAACGTTACAATGTTCAGTGGAACATAACATTCCTCAAAAGGTTTACAGAGAACTCCAACAGGGCTCTGACTCCTAAACAAAATCACCTAACATGATTTAGATGGAAAATTTCACAGTTGCACCCAGTGCAACCAAGTGAAGCTACCCAGTGGTTATAAGCACAAGTTTCCGGTGCTTTTAATCATTAATCTCAAAGGTTTACATCAAACAGAAGCATTTCTCAGAGTATTTTGAATATTCATCAGAATGCTTCAAAAATATTCAGAAAATTTATCAGAATATTTTTTCTAAGAATAATCACAATATGAATTTCAGCACTGTCCCCGTGCAGCTGGTGCAATTAAGGTTTTGTTCTTCATTACATAATTTCTAATGAATAAAGCATAGCATAGCTGATGTTTTAGATGCCCCCAAACCACTAGGATGTATCCTAGCAACACATGGGCATCTACTTCCTCAAATCAATCTAAATTTTTGGCCCTGATGGCTAACCACAAAAACACATGTTCACATACATCTTAACACCACAAACGCCCGTAAGAAAGAACAATACTCTAAACAAATCTACTCCAACACCCTGTTTCAGTTCATTAAGAAAAGAAGTGCTCTCAAGCCTAAGTGCTTTGTACTTTTACATATAAATCACCTATTCCACATAGGTAGCTGCTTGCTGAGAGTGAGGGAAGGGAAAAAAAGTACTTGAACTTTAAGCTTTGTGATTACACGGATGACGGCTGTGGGAGTGCATTGTCTGCTGGTTCATGCAGTTATGTTAGTTTATGCATCATCAACTGCATGACTTCAAAGATTTCAAACAGAGATTGCTTTTTTTGGTGTTGTTTTTGTTTTGATTTGTTTTGGTTTGTTTTTGAAATCATGATCTTTCTTACATTTGTAAAGCGTGTTTTCCACCATGCTGCTACATCAGTCGCAAACTCGCAAACTCGCAAAGTCGCAGAGGGCTGGAATACATTCTGCATGTCTGGTGGTGTCCAAAATCTTGGATTTTGTTGACCACACCCTTGGCCCATGAAATGCTGTTCTCACAGGGTAAACCTGAGCTGCTACTTTAGATCCCCCAAGCCCTAAGATCAAGTGAAACATCCAGTATTTAAGTCATATTCCACAGGGTGGAGTAGCTAGGGGAGAGGTGTGGTTATAGTGAAGTGGAAGGGGCTGGAAATTTTACAGATGTGGGCATCACCAACCTTTGGACAGTGAGGTCATAATCAAGCTTGATTAGTGGTGGCTTATTCAGTGTTTAAAGAGAAGTCAAACCTAAACTAGAAATGGCTTATTTTCTTCTGGACATAGATATTTGAAAGAATGAATTGATACTGAGTTGTCTTGTCCGGTCAATCATAGGCTGTTATTGCATATGATGTGTCTGTAATGGTCTTGATGTGTTTTATGCCTGTTATAGGGAATGATGCAATGATTCCCTTCAGTTGGGAGAGCCAAGCTACTTTAAACTCTCACTCAACAGGACTGTTGATAAACAGTAATTTATTTGCCAATGTAAATACAACAGTTAATCCCAAACTATAACTGGAGTTGGTGCAAAGTGATAACTAAAGGTAAAAATATTTACAAGTTGCAAAAACATGTTTTAACCTGTAATTCCTGTCATTTCAACAAAAATAACAAAGATACGAGTTATGAGTTGGCAGGACATATGGAAAATCAGAAAAATACAGCTGTGTAATTCTCACTCGTGCTGTTTTGAATGGAGGTTTAAAGACAGAATTAGAGAGAAGGTGTGGGAAGTTGAGCAGCAGGATTTGCCCATGCCTGCTGTGGCACCTTAACACCAAGGCCAAGGCCAGGCTGAAACAGTATAAAAGTGGTCAATCAGTTTGGTGCCAACACTGAGGAGCAACAATGAGGGTACCGGTGCTTCTGACTGCTTTGTTTGTGGCTGTTTTCAGTCGGGAGGCTTTTGTCGGGTAAGTTATGGACACCTTTTCTTCATTTTTGTTGTTTTTGTTTTTGTTTTGTTTTTTGTCAACATGTAGTCCCTGTCCTTTTTTCAGCTTGTAGATCTGATGAGTATAGAGGCATATGATTCGATAAGGATTTCAGATGAAAAGCGCATATAGGAAGGAAGATTTCCATCTCTATTGTCTTTAAGAGACACTGACAATGAATGTATGCTATGTATGTACTGACAGTTTGAAAAAAAAAACTCTCCATTTTCTTTGTGCACATCTCATTTTCACCATTTCATTCTACACCTCCATAAATAAATCTACATGGACTTTTGCAGCCACTATCTTGAAAAATGCCGCACACAAGGCTAACTCTTGCATTTGCAAACCAGTCCAATATTCACTTGATAAGACTTGGATATTAACTGGATGTCTAGATGAGCAGTCTACAGACACTGAGCTGCGCAGAACAATACCAGAGTTATTGATACACTCATTATCTTCTCCACAGGGATCAGGTTCTCCGGATCACGGCAAAAAATGACAAACAGATCATGATCTTGAGAGAGCTGGCTGAGCTGGAGAATCTTGGAGTATGAAAAGTTGAAAAGAAATGTTAAAATGTTGAAATTTAGAATTTTTGAGTTTCATTTACATTTTTAGAAACAACCTTAGCAATAACCTTAGAGCAAATCTATGAGGTTTTCATTTTTCTTGTCCTTTGTCACACTGCAACCAGTAAAACTGAGTTAATTTACTGCAGAGAAGTCATCTCCATGCATTTGCCTGTATTCTCGTCTCCACAGCTGGACTTCTGGATGGATCCAGTTAAAGTGGACCTG
Organism: Chanos chanos; assembly: GCF_902362185.1. NCBI lineage: Eukaryota > Metazoa > Chordata > Actinopteri > Gonorynchiformes > Chanidae > Chanos > Chanos chanos. The sequence continues at coordinate 40,152,359 of NC_044495.1, read as the reverse complement.
CCTGTTGATATTCATGTGCCCTTCGACAGTTTGCAGGATGTCAAGTCTTTCCTGTTGTCCAATGAGATCGAGTACTCTGTTATGATTCCAGACCTTCAGGTTTGAACCTTAATGAAAATTTGTGTTAAATGAGGTTTTGTGCAACCCATAAATATAAGCTGTGGTCTGGGGTCATTCAGATGTAGATATTGATTAATCCCAGATGAACAACTCCTGATTAGGTCACAGACTGGGTGTATAACCATATTAGGTAGTGATTAGGTGAAGTTAGCTTTGTTTTGTATTGCAGAAAATGGGGAGAAAATAGATTTAATAAAAATTAGTCCGATTTTCCAAAGGACAAAACACCTGATTGTTATAGAAGCCCTTTTTCAGAAGATGAGGTTATTTAAGATGAACATATGAATGACATATAATGTATGATATAAGTAAAATTCTATGTGGGCAAGTCATATTAAACCATTCTATATAAAACTAGCATTTGCTGACTAGTTCAGCACTGTTTTGAGATGTCTCTGTGACATGATAGTAGGGAATATCCCCGACAAAGGTTGAAATGTTAATTTAGGAAAGAATGTAACCACTTTTTGACCTTAATTTGTCCATCTGTTATCAGGATCTTGTGGATGAGGAACAGAGAGTGATGAAAGCTCGTTCTGTCCAACCCAGGAACACAGACGGCTATGATTATGCCAACTACCACACCCTGAATGAGGTAAACAGTCTTTCCTTTCATTAACATTTATATATCTAATAATGCATAATGTGATCATATAATTCGTTATCCTTTGACTTAGTTTGATGACACTGAGGGATTTATTCACATTTGCCATAAATTAATTATTTTGTGCGTGATACATAAAAATCTAAAATTTCACCTCTGACCTCAGTGTGATAATCATTCCAGATCAACAGTTTCATCGACATGTTGGTGGCTGAAAACCCAAACCTGGTCAGCAAGATTGTGATTGGCCAGAGCTATGAGGGCCGTCCCTTGAATGTTCTGAAGGTAAAATGTAATTCAATATACGTATTTTTTTTTTTTAAAAAATAACAGTGATCCCGCATAATCACAGTGTCAGTGTTAATGTTAAACTCATTGACTCCTTCAATTCAGCATTAAGCAGTTTTTGCCCTAGTAAATTTTTAACAGAGTAATGTTTAAAGTAACTCAATATTCAGTGAAAGCACCCCTTCTCTCTCTCCCACGCTCTGTTTCTCCTTCAGTTCAGCACTGGCGCTAACCGTCCCGGCATCTGGATCGACACTGGTATCCACTCCAGGGAATGGGTCACTCAGGCCAGCGGAACCTGGTTTGCCAAAAAGGTTCACTTTAACCATCGGTTTGCTTTAAGGTTTACTTTAACCATTACTTTCCCCCACTTATTTATGCATAAGACCCTACTGTCTTCCCAGTCTGTCAAACAAAACTGGGGTGGACACGTCCACTATGTCCATTCACATGTAGCACTCAGCCCAAACAAATGTGTGTCTCTGCTCTGTGTAGATTGTGACTGATTATGGACGTGACCCAGCCCTTACCGCCATTCTCAATACCATGGACATCTTCTTGGAGATCGTCACCAATCCTGATGGCTATGCTTACACCCACACTAACGTGAGTCTCGTCTGTGGTCTATTTGACTTTGTCTTTGGCTCTGATTTCAGTTGGCTTTACAAGGCTAATTCTCTATCAGTCTTCTCTGGTTGTTTAGTCATCCTGACCTTGTTAAACTATGAGATAATATCCAGATATTCATATTGTGACCAAAGTTCCCCTTTTGTATGTTAGTTCAACTGGAAAAGGGACACTGATAGTATGTCACGCAGCCACAGTGCATTTTTGTCCAGCTCTTCACAAAAACTCTAATGTTCAATCTCTTAATTATTCTCAGTGCCAGTAGCAAGATAAAAACACATTCATATATGTATAACTTGGTTACATATAACATTTATATATGTAATCAACATCATGTCTACTTTGCATTCTCCTATTCTCTCTCTCTCTCTCTCTCTCTCTCTCTCTCTCTCATTTAATGACAAAATTGTTTTTGTAAAGGACCGTATGTGGCGTAAGACCAGAAAGCCCAATCCTGGATCTACTTGTGTCGGTGTGGATCCAAACAGGAACTGGGATGCTGGCTTTGGAGGTACAGTTTACATTGCTGATGTGTCGCACAGATATAATACTCACAAACTGCATTGCTCTTGGTTAAGATCTTCACGGGCTGGAAGTAGCTAATGGCAATATGATTTACTGATTCTCCATTCCACAGGCTCTGGTGCCAGTAATAACCCTTGCTCACAGACGTATCACGGACCCTATGCTAACTCTGAGTCTGAGGTCAAGTCCATTGTGGACTTTGTGAAGTCTCATGGCAACCTCAAGGCCTTCGTGTCCATCCACAGCTACTCCCAGATGCTCCTCTATCCTTATGGGTACACAATGAGTCCTTCCAATGATGAGGCTGAGCTGGTGAGTCCTCACCATTTTTTGTGCATGTGTATATACATGCATTGTATATGTATATATATACATTGTTTAAAATAAATTTAACTAAATCTCTCTACAGCACGAGCTTGCCAGGAAGGCCATCACTGATCTTGCCTCTCTGTATGGCACCAGATACACATACGGAAGCATCATTGACACCATCTGTAAGTGTCAAAACCAGTTTATGAAATCAGCGCCAAACTCACACAGCTGAGCAAGCAACTTCAGACAATTTGCAGCTCTGAAACAGACCACCCAAACATTTTGTTTTTCCCCCATGATAGCTGAACATCTTTGCTCTCAATCTCACTTTTTGGATGTTGTCATATTAAAATCACTTAATCTCTTTCAGACAAAGCCAGTGGCACTACCGTTGACTGGACCTATGAGCAGGGCATCAAGTACTCCTACACCTTTGAACTGAGGGACACTGGTTACTATGGTTTCCTCCTGCCAGCCAATCAGATCATCCCCACTGCTCAGGAGACCTGGTTGGCCCTGATGACTATCATGCAGCACACCAAAGACAATCTTTATTGAAGTTTTTGAGAACAGCCAAAAGGAAGGATGATAAACAGTGCTTTTGTTATCTGATCAACAGACAAGACAGCACTGTGGAAAGAAAAAACAAAACATGAGCTGGTCCTAAATAAACTGCACTTAACATCCATATGTACACTTACTCTGTCTTCTCACAACATCACAGAACAAATATGTATTTGCGGAAGCCAGTCATTCCCATATTAAAGAATGAACTTTATTCAGTTTTAAATATACAAAACGATAAACCAGGCATATTTAATATTTGGGAAATTACATTTTCTTCAGACACTGGGAGTCTTTTAAAGGCTTGAACAGTTTTATAATGCGCAGACTTCATTGGGCAGAGTGGGGAATTTGACAGGTCGGTTTCTGTTCCAGTCAGTGCACTGGTTCATACAGGCATTTCAGTGCTGTCTTTGACAATTTCTTTTTTTTTTTTTTACAGTAAATGCACTCGGACATCCTTCATATTAAATTTTAGTTCCAACGACAGATAAAACAAAACACACAGCATCATAAATATGACAGTTTAAAATACTGCTTCACATTTTCATAGACATCTCTGATGCCAGCATAATAAAAGAAAAAAAAAAACACACCCTTAACAACATCTCTCCCAGTAAAAGAATTTGTCATATTGAGCCAAACAGAAAGTTCTCAGTGAGTGGAGAAGAGAGCTACATCCAATGCTACATATAAATATATAGGTATAGATTTCATATGCCGTAATTTAGATCATGTGAAAAATTCCCATTCAAGCTGGCCAGATTAATCTTACAACTCTTTGACAAAAATATTTGACAAAATAAAAATAAAAAGAAATGAATCTGATTTACAAACACAGATGAGCAACATATCACACATGCTGTGCGCAAAGGAAAGGAAGAGGGCTATGCTAAATTTGTACACCATATTCGACAAACTAGGTAATTTTATGAGATACATGCACATTCACCCTTCCTTTGAGTTTTAAGGCATACAAAAGTATCATGTAACAATCACACCATAGTGTTACACCATTTAAAGCTTTTCTGCATACCGTTGGAACATCTGTGAACCTAAAAAAAACATTCTTCGTAATATGCTGTGCTATTGTTATTTTGAAATATTTTCAAGTGAGTTAAGGTGATGTTAAAAATGAAAAGGCCATGATGTTAATGTTCCACAAGTCGAACACAATTCACTAAAAGCCAAGTAAACAATGTGAGAACAACTCAAATTAAGTACTTAACTTAGTTTTCAGATCTGCAGTAACAGCTAATGATAAAACCGGCACCAACAGTACAGTGCAACTGATTTTTAATGACTTCCATCTAAGCAATACATAACTGCTGAATGATGAACAGCGGTTTAAAAAAAACTTTATTTCTCAAGACACAAATCCGATGCAACAGTCAAGTGAAAGTGTGGAGGGGGTGGGTGACCATGGCAGCTCGTCACAGATGAGCAGAGGGGTGTTACTGGGGGTGTGGTGGACGGGGTGTGAGGACTATAGAGTTTTATTTCCAGGGTCTGCTGCTCTGTGACCTTGCGCTCTCTGACCCCCCGACCGACGATCCCTTGCGGCTACTGCGGGCGCTCGATGCTTTGGAGCGGATGCTGCCGGTCGACATTCGGCTGAGTCGACCTGTTGCACGAAAGAAACGCACTGCAGCTGGAATTGCTCACGCAATCACATACACGGTCAGAACCATTTAAGCATCTGTGGTCGCTAACACTGCAAACATTTATGCAGAAAAAGCTCTGTCGCTAAAAAGTAATTCATCTATGTTTGTTGCTCATTTGATTTAGTTGCTATCTATTAGTTACAGGAACAAAATACTATTTAAATGGATGAAATTAGTCTGGCATTTGCATTCTGAAGTGAGAAAAAATTATGACCATAGGATACTGACTACAAAAAAATTAAAAATAACATATTTCGAGTCTGGTTTGTGCATGCTATATGTTTTTTGGACTTAGTTTAGTCACTCACTGTTGGAGTCACTTGGTATGAGAATCTCCTCTAGGTAGTGTTGGATTTTGTTAAGGTCTTCAGATGTGAATCGCCACTTCCTCTCTGCTGGCTGGGACACTGGCTGCGAAACCGAACGTTTCCGAGCCCCTGTCGTTGTGGGAGACTGCAGGCAGGACACAGGAATGGAGCCTGTTGTCATTCCCTCTGGAAACTTCTGGGCGATCACCTTCAGTCCTAGGAGAGAACATGAGAGAATATACAGACAAAGCACAGGATGTCAAATTTGGCTTTATTTATTTATTTTTTAAATACTCTGGAAGCAAACGGAAAAAGAGCAGGATTTTTTTTTTATTAAACTGAGATAGTGGAGCATCATACTTCCAAAATGAGACAAGAACATTTCTACCTTAACTTTTCAAGTCACTGTTAAGATTATTTTCTTAATCTTGCCTGCAAATGTGCAGGATGTAAATAAATAATAGAAATGAATGGCCTATTGAGAATGGATGATTGAGACTGGACCAGATTCGCAGGGACATAAAGTCACCTCCGGAGAGCATGAAGAGGTTCTCAAAGCCTCTTTCACACATAGTGGTAGCTGCCTGACTGGCCGTCCTTTCATCCTCATCATACACAATGATGATTTTCCCAGACGCATTTTTCTGGATCATGGGTTAAGGGCTTCCTAGTTAAATATAATGTTATTTGCAAGGCACATTCAAACACATACAACAACATGAGGTTTACAGAGAGAGCAGTTTTAGTTTACATTTGTTGGTAAATGCATTCAAGAATGGAAGGATACATAGTCCAGCACTTCTTTGGTGTAGGGGTTCATTGTCCGTGAGAGCATTGCAATTGGGTAACTGTATGCTGTGAAAAACACAAAAGCAAACAAACAAAAAAACAGGAGCCATTTTGTTATAATTTAAAATCAATGATAAGCAGGCTTATAGTACTTAACATAAAAAAACATATGAATTTCATCTCAAAAAAAGCTGTTAGCATGGTTTGCAAGGTTATTTAAGAGAGTGGATGTTTATGTCTTTCCTTATAGGGAAATGAAATAATAAAAGTATAACAGCAACAAAAATAGCTCAATTTTTATTGAAAAAAAAAAATTGTTATCCTACCGCTAATAATATGGCATTTATCATACTCGTCCCTGTCGCGGACGTCCAGCAGAAGGTAGGGACAGTCCGGGTAAGGGGACTCTGTGGCACTGGGAGTCGACTCAGGTGTGGGGTTCGCTGTCTTCTGGCCATTTTTATCCAGGTCCAGCTCTCCCACGCCACTAATCACACTGTGGAAACAGGAAATTCTCTCATCTCTTCACTGGAGCTGCCTAAGCAGCTCTCTGCATGTGTGTGTGTGTGTGTGTGTGAGCCTCTGTCACAACAGAATGTCATTAATATCCTGCCATGACAAGCCCCTGAGGTCCAGAGCAGAGCTGCAGTCTCTTAGAGCCAGTCGTTAAAGGGAGCTCAGGATCATGGGAAAAAGGCCCCTTTTCAGTGTGAGCTCATTGTGTGTGGACAATGTTGGAACTGTTCGAGGATGGAACGGGTGCTCAGGTGTACAGAGAGATTTAATGGCTGAATACAGCGAGGGATCAGGTTACAGCTTTCCTCAGGTTGTGTGTGTGTGTGTGAGAGGAAGAGAGAGAGATAGGCAGGTGTTGAGGTGTTACCTCTGAAGTGTAGACCTCGGGGAGAAGCCTGTATCCCCAGAGTCGTTGCTGTCGATAAAGTGCACAGGGACAGGAGTGGGTTGAGGAGAACCGTTGGTGTGATCTGACTGATTATCACCATCTGTCGCAGTAGATATCACTGAATCTTCATCTGGGAAAAAAGAGACACAATGCATGCACAGTTTACAAAAAAAAAACTGACATGAGAATTTCTACCACCTCTTCACATGAAGAATAGAGATATCAAATATTTACAAAATGACAGTATATTTATGCAAAACAAGCTTGAGACAGTCTAGGACTTGAAGCTACCTTCATTCCTGGGTACTTCAGTAATAATATTTTCATTCAGTTCTGATACCGTGGCCACCTGTATGATCTGGAAAAAGAAAAAAAGAATGTACACAAAGAAAAAAAGTAAGCTTTGGTAGTGCAGATCCTGATGCTTTTTCTAAATCATTCATTCATTCACATAGATATAAAAAGGAATTAGAAACTGTTTGTTTGTTTTTATAAAATAAGAATTTGAGTTAATTTTCTCTCCACTTACCAGCTGTGCAAACGTTGTTACTTTAAGTCGTTTAAAAAGTTCATCCTTTCTATATCTATAATCTAGAGAAGGAAACGAGGTACAGTTTTATTTAGTGATATTTAGATTTTCTTTAGTGACTACTGAAATACAGTATGGAAAAGCCAGTCAAGTAAAGCCATTAACTTCACAACTCATCAGCAGACACACACACACACACACATACATATACATGCATACACACACACACCCCATAATTTCTGATTATGCTATCAAAGCTGAATCTCACCTGGATCTTGGGCCTCTGCACCTTTCACATTTTCTTCCTCTATCAATATATTATTTAAATTCAGCTTCACAGTGTCTGACTCCATAGTGAGCACAACTAGAAGCTATAAACAGCTGCGGCTTGTTTGAGATGAAAAATTCCCTCCATCCCCTTTTAAAGGCAGGCACGTATTCCAAAGTCCTGCCTCAACATCTTACTGAATGTGACCAGGAGCAAGCTGACATTGCCGATCTGGGGTTAAGTAGTTTAATACCTCCCGGAAAAAAGCCTGACAGAGGAATTACTGTAATCAACAATATAATCACCTTTCTCAGTTCATTCAACAAGAGAGAATCTGTGTTGCTTATCCCTGAGAAATCAGAAACAACCAGAAACAAGACGGTTGATATGGACAAAGTAACCATTCTCTGCAGAAAGGCAGGTTATCTGGTCTGAAAAAGATCAGCAGGACAGGGCGTCTCCTGTTTACCAAAAAAAAAAAAAAAAAATCCAAACTAAAAGAGAAAAAATAAGCTGCAGTTGTGGGGAAAAGTGTAATTTACTTAAACACAAGTGCACTTTTTCAACATCATCTTCAGGACAGGAAAAAAAACCTGGCCAAATGAGATCCTCCTGAACATTCTCTTGGTACAAAGCACTTTCCAGCACCTACTGCTTTTCTTCAGGGAAAGAAAGGTGACTGCTTTTTCTCCTCAGCACTGTGCATTGACCTGTTACAAATGTGCTCTTATATTTCCCACTGAATAAACCTGGTTAGTCACTATGGAGAATAAAAGAATGCATTTTCATTCACTGTCCTAAAGAAGGATCCTTTAAAATGAGAGAGCCTTTACAGGCTGTCCTTCAATCCTTCTCCCTCAATTATTGACACAGTAACAATGGGTTTATTTAAGAGCAGTGTTTTTTTTATGAAATTAATTTGCTTTATTTGGTTTCAAAGGAGAGAGAGAGAGAACACAAAAAAGGAAAAGAGCATGCGAACATCTTTGCTTCTAGCCTCTCTGCCTTGCAAAGTAGGGACATGTGCTTTGTGCAAACGCAGATGTAACACAATCCCAGACTGTTTTAATAATCCTAAAGAAAAAAAAAAGGAGAGATATACAAGTGACAAACCAAAAGCTGATCAACTTACTTCTCTGAATCTCCTCCAGTCTCGCCAGGTGTTTTGTAAGGCTACAGCCTATAAAAAAAACACACACACAATTTTTATTAATGAATATGCCTATATAATAAAAAGGAAACGTCAAAAAACATAGCTAGGAGCTGAAGACATCACTCTTTACACAGAAGTCGAAACGCATCAACAGAACATGCATGTAGCTGTTTTTGTTTTATTCTATTTGTGTAATTCATCTATTTATTTTACCTGTATCTAGCCGTGATTTCACATGTTGGTACTTGGGGTTCTGTGGAATTTTCTTTTTTAAATACTGTAAAAGAGGAGAACATCACAAAGTAGACACTTTGTTGATTACTGGAAAATACAGATGTTCACATCTAACGAGAATATATGGTCACGTGCGCCGGCTTCATACTGCCATCCCCGGATATCTGGGCTATCTCGGATATAGTGCAGCGGAAGCTTGTCTCTAAGCGTCATTCCAGCACGTCCTTATCAGGGACTTGTAGGTGTCTTGTGAAGCCAAGTCTCTATAAACAGCTTTTGCGCAATGTCCAGTTTTCGATATGTCGGTAGCTTGATTTAATGTCGCATAAGATTAAAATTACGTTAAATAAATTAGTCTGTGTGTTGTCTTAAGAATGCAGATGAAAAGATACCAGGTTCTAATGCAGCCGTTTCTAAGCAGCAACCAAATACAACTAATTTTAAATTAATCTGAACTCTACAGTACCTGCTAATCATTATGGCCAGCAGAAGGTTGCAATAAGCAAACTTCACAGCTAATAGTGTTTAATGCAGTAGCAATCAGGCTAATAGGACAGGAGTGATGTAACGTAGCTAACATTATAAATGTATGATTAAGTGTGAATGAGACGTCATGGCATCGTCAGGTATTTTAAAGGCCGACCTAAAATCAAACGTAGGCACACGTAAATACAGATAGGAAGTAGTAACTAACACACAATATTCACCTCTGTATCCCCAATACTTCGCTTCGCCGACATCTTACCCCACGGAATACTGTAGCTACCGTTAGCTTCCAAAATCAAAACTCAGCTTCGTGCTTTTTTGAATAACTTGCTCTCTGATTGGTCCAATGGACAGCATGCCCCCTGCACTTCCAATCAATGGAACTGTTTTTAGGATGTCAATTGTTGACGCCAACTGTTCTAGTGTTTAGAAGAGTTGCTAAGCACCCGTCAAAGGTAAGCTCCTCCCGAATGCTTGCACTGGACCCAGCTACCTGTTGCTTGGTTCTACCCCAGGTGCTGGGCGTTACATGCAGTATGTGCAAAATCTAACTGACAAGCATGAAAACATGTCCAGATAGCTATCTTTTTTTCTGTTGCTTCTGCGCGACACTGGCATGCTAGTGATTTCACTCACCCGATCAAATAAATATGGAGAAGACGCCTACTTGTTAAGTACATAACGGCAGCTGGGTTTGGGCAACAATTAGGCGTTTCGCTATATAAGCAGCTGGTACAGCATTAACTGCCACAAAACAGCAACTATCTGGCCACATTTTTGACAGCCGTTGTATCTAACAGATTGACGAATGGTTGTTCCTTCAGACTGGCAGAGGAGCTGGTACGGCGATACATGCCTTTGATTCGTCCTGTATTTAGTTAAGCTGATTTCAGCTTTCCACTGACGTAGGTAGTTAACCTAGCAACTAACTTTGCTGCACTGAAACAAGTCATTTGCTCAGTTTAATAGTCTGCAAACTCCGACATCTAGCGAATTTTGCGTTCTGCTCTCGTCGAATCAACATTTCGGAATTCGACTAGTGTGGTCTCCACTGAAACGCGCCTTGTTTGACATGAGAGACATTCTTAAACGAATGCAGTTGGGTGTGTGCCCGAAGACTGTTATCATGACTCCCTCAGTTAACCATTTCTGATTTACCTCCTGGAAATAGTCTAAAATCTTCGCAAATGCAGCGTGTACCGAGGGCGCTAGCAAGATAAAGTCTATGGCATCTGTTTTGGTAAGTGTATAGCAGTGTTAAGGAGCAACGTCTGTTTTCGCGGAAGTGGGCGAGCTTTTGGTTCAAATCAAGAGCATTTGCCACTGTCACCGTTTTGTATGTTAACACGATCTAAGTGCTCTAACTCATTTTACCTGGCTTATAAAAGTCAAGCTTATGCGGGTCACTTAAAATGTTTTGGCATGAGACGTTTTTGGTTACACTATATGTCTGTTAGATCACTGAAAACTCGAACTTTGTCTGCAGTCAATGTTTTCTGGTGCTTAAACCAAGTAACATCTATTCTATAAGTTTTCAAGTGATTGATAATGGACTTACGGAATGGCTGTATGAATGCAATGCGCAAACAGACAATGTTGTCTTGACAGGAGGATCCCACTCTTGAGCGGCATTTCAAAGGTCATAAGGATGCGGTCATATGTGCAGACTTCAGTCCTAACAATAAGCAGCTGGGTATGTATGGCCAGTACCCTTCATCCAGTCAGCTCTAGAGCTGCCTCCCTGTTCACTATTTAATCTGTACACTGCTCTTCAGCCACAGGGTCTGCAGACAGGACTTTGATGGTCTGGAACCTTAATCCAAAGGCCAGATCTTTCAGGTATGTTGGGCACAAAGATATCATTACTGGAGTCCAGTTTTCCCCAGATGGTGATCTCGTGGCCTCTTCGTCCAGGGATAAGACAGTTCGCTTGTGGACACCCAGCATGTGAGTGACACGACCCTCCAAGTTTTACCATATCTTGATTGTTTTTCACATTATCTGATGCTCTAATAAAGCAGAATTCAAATTTTTTTTGGTACACAGCAAAGGAGAATCAACTGTCTTTAAAGCACACACAGCCACGGTTCGAAGTGTAGGCTTCTCTCACGACGGGCAAAGGTTGGTCACCGCCTCGGACGACAAATCTGTGAAGGTGTGGAGCGTCCACCGGCAGCGGTTCATCTTTTCCCTCAACCAGCACACTAACTGGGTCCGCTGTGCAAGGTACAAGGCCCTCTTATATTTACAGAAGCAAAACCAGTTTGAGTCATAATAATAGAACTAAATGATGAAAATGGGACAAATATTACTGTTATGCATTATAACCCATATCCTGTGTATTACTTCCAGTGTGGGATGACAGACTATTGTTTTTCTCCATATGGGAATTGAAAGCACAGCATAAATCATTAAGATTAGCTTTGCATTTACTGTGCCTGAAATCACCTTTCATTGTCTTCGCTTTTCAGGTTCTCACCAGATGGGCGTCTCATTGCTTCCTGTGGCGACGACCGGACGGTTCGGCTCTGGGACACCTCTACACGGCAGTGCATCAATACTTTCACTGATTATGGAGGGTAAGGAACCCCATCTGTCTTATTATAAAGGCCAGAGGTCGCACAGAGTTAGGGACGATCACTGTTCATGGACATGGCTTTAAAGCAGATCTTAAAACTTCCCTTGAATAGTTAACATTTGACTTATAATTCATTTACTCACATATCTCTTGATCCCTGCATTTGTGACCTTTCCCTATCCTTAAAATGGACTCCTCGATTTAGTTACAATTTACAAGTGTTTGTTGAGGGTCAATCAGAGAAAAGCTTAACCACATGTTACTTTTGGTTATGAAAATTTGACTTCATCTCATTTGTTTATCTCAATATTCAGATCGGCAACGTTTGTCGACTTCAATTCCAGTGGCACGTGCATTGCCTCCTCAGGAGCAGATAATACATTAAAAATATGGGATATTCGCACAAACAAGCTAATACAGCATTATCAAGGTAAGTCATCTTTTGTCAAGTGTGGAATGGAGTACTTTGTCACAGCTGAGTTATGACGTGTTTATGGAGGCACTGGCTTATTTTAAATGAATTAATCTGTGAGGTCGTCATTGCAAAGGTTTTTTGGACCTTTAACATGCAACTTGTCTATCTTCATTCATGACTGACATGGAAGAGGATGACTGGCGTTGTATTAAAACGGATACGGCAGGATTAGCGGGTAAAAACATAGTTTATATCATATCTGGAGCTTCATTATTTCTCAGTGTGTGATATTGTTGTTCTCCGGTCAGACGTGCCCTTCCTGGTTTGTAGATAACTGAAACTAAAGGAAGCACTTCAGTTCATGCATGCTAAAAGCTAGCGTTTTCACGAGTGTGGTTTCTCAGTCATTGTCCCACCATGCTCAGGTTTGTGTGTATATGTGCCTGAACGTGTCTAGGTGCCCATTTTGGTTACCCTGGCTACAGGAGGAGACTTCAGTGACTTTGAAAGAGGAGTGATTGTCGTACATTTGTGCTTTAAAGGATAAAGTGACTAGGTTTAAGCTGGTATGGGAGTTTGAGGGAAAGACATCAGGTCAGATAGGCTCAACTGTGGCCAGCCATGATGTGTATGTATGGTTTTAAGATGCAAAGTAAAACAGATGAACTACTCATCCCCATAACTGTAAGTATAAATATAAAACATGAGTGTACAGTTTCTTTAAAAACAGTCTATGGAGACCTTTTCAGACGCGTAGGGTTATATTTGAGTTGCAGTGCATAAGCACCTTGTTATTCTCTAACATGTATTCTTGTGAGTAATGTGTAGCAGTGTGTAAGTATAAGTCATCTTTCACCCTGTTGTTAATAAGTGCATAACTTGTTTGAGAGTGTGGTGCACAGCTAAAGACACCTACTGCCATCAGTGCTTGTTTCCCACAGTGAATGAATCCAGCAGCTCTGTTATGGTGTTTGGTACATTTTCCTGGCATGGTGCAGCTGTAGCCTAAAGGTTAGAGAAGCAGGCTTGTGACCAAGAGGTCGCTGGTTCAATTTTCCTAGACTGGCAGGAAAAATGTGGGCGAGGGGAGTGAATGAACAGTGCTTTCCCCTCCCTCAGCACTTGAGCAAGGCTCTTAACCCCCAGTTGCTCCCTGGGCACTGTCCAGCATTGGCTGCCCAATGCTCTTGCTCCTAGTTTGTGTGTGCTCACTGCTCCGAATGTGTATGTTTAGGATGGGTCAAATGCAGAGGTTGAATTTCACTGTTCACTGTTCCTAGTGTGTGTGTAACAAGTAAAGAACTTAGCTTAAGGTAAACCGAAACATTTACAGAGACACTGTGAGTCATCGTTCTGTCCAGGAGTGGTCGCTGAATGATTTCATGAGCCAAGAAAACAAGTAAGCGAATTCTATGGTTGTCTTGGTTACCAGATCTTAACCCAACTGGGTACTTGTTATATTGTTGCACCTAAGACAGCTTTTCTACAAAACACTAGATAATGGAATGCATTGTGGATGAATGGCATCGTGACGATCAGCGGAGGTTCTGAACACTTGTAGAATGTTTGTCAATGCTAATAGTGACGCGGCATTCTATTATGTCAGTTTATAGTGTTTCCTTTTTTTTTGGTCAGTTACCTATATATCTGCATGCAGTTACTGACAGAACTTTCAGGTGATCTAGATTTCCCACATAGATAGGGGCTATCATGTTTCTTTAAAAAGTTTATCGTTGACTGAAGTCTCACATTCCAAGACCTGGGGTGGGGAGACATTCTTGCATTGATTCCTTGTTGAGGTCAGGGCTCTAACAGCTCGAAGGTGGAAATGGTTACCAGTGAGACTTATCTGGAGATGTCTGTTATGATGTAAAGTTGTTGGCGTTCAGGCTTGTCATTGTCATTCTCGTGTTTCAGTTCACAGTGCAGCCGTCAACTGCTTTTCCTTTCACCCATCTGGCAACTACCTGATCAGTGGCTCCAGCGACAGCACTGTAAAAATCCTGGACCTGCTGGAGGGAAGGTTGATCTATACTCTCCATGGCCACAAGGTGGTGCTCCTGGTTTTTTTTTTTGTGTGTGTGGTCTAAGGCTCAGTTAACAGTTGTGTGAGATTGTCCTTGCACTTTTTTTCGAATTATCTGCAGATTTCTTTTATAGATTCTGTGGATTATTATTTGGCAGTGATAGACACGTACAATGACCCTGGTTTTATATTGAACATTATATTAAATATGTGTGTAAATTTGTATTCTTTTCACTCAGGGTCCAGTCCTTGCTGTAGTATTTTCTCGTGGAGGGGATCTTTTCGCCTCTGCTGGTTCAGATTCTCAGGTAGTGTAGCATAACAGTCATTTACATTTCAGTGTTTGCATAAACACAGGAAAGACTGTCTTTTTAACCCTGAGGGGGTTGGATTGGATTCTTTATTTTTACAGGTTCTGATGTGGAAGACCAACTTTGACTCAATGAACTTCAGAGAGGTTCTGAGCAGGCACCGTCAGCGGGTCAGTCCGGACCCTCCCCCACACCTGACTGACATTTACCCGCGGACCCCTCACCTTCACTCATCCCAGAACGGCGCCGTAGAGGTCAGGGGCCACACAATGAAACCTGTCTGGTTTCCGTAGCAATTATAAAAATTTTAATAAGTTCCTGTTTGCTCGTTTTCTTCTCTTTCCCTCCTCAGATTAATCCCACTGTTGCGGACACGCAGTCTCCTGAACCCCGCGTGGTGGAAGTTGGACAACCTCTCTTTTCTACTCTAGTAAGACCAATTTGCTTAATGTTCAAACTACATTGTACCATTTAGTTCCCAACAGACAGAAAGCACTGTTTTCCCAAGGGGTTTCTTCTTCCAAACTGTGAAAACAACCATTAGAAAAAAGCAAAATGTAAGCCGATGTTACAGAAGAAGGTCTGTACAGTGGACATATAAAAACAACATGAGCTCGTAGATTAATTACCTCACGTGTTGTGTGTGTATATAGTTCAGCCTAGATGGGTATGATTAATTTAAATTTTAATCGTTTTTTTTTTTTTTAAATATCATGCAATGACCTTGTATGGAACATTACATATGTACCAGATAATGTGGCAGACATTAACTGTTAATTTTCTTTTTTATTCATATTCAGCATTAACAATATTCCTTGTTTTGCCAGTGGGATTTCCTCTAGTTCACATCCACACATAAGCGTATATACAGGTGCTTATAACAAATTTCTAATAAGAATGGATTTTGATCTGTCATTAAATCTCTATATTTATACTGGTGTAGTTTACTCAGTTAAAATGATGCTTTAGTTGAACCTACTGATGCACAGACACAGAGATGATGACTGAAGTAACCAGTGTTCCTGCTATGACTCACATTTACATGCAGCAGTGTCTGCAGCCACTAGGTGGCACTGTAGGCCAGATTCTGGATTCAGGGTTTTACTTCAAGGCTGCAGAGAGGCCACAAAAGATGACCTGCTCTGATTCCTCTTGTCTATTCATTCGTGAAGAGGTGCCTTTAACAATGTATGACGTCCCACGAGCCAGCTTTCCATCATTTAAACAATAATCTTCTTGACTGCTAATTAATTGTCTGAAACTAACTTTCATCTACAGTAAGGGAGTGATGACTCATACTTCAGCTTGTGTGCAGAGCTCCCCTAGATCCGTAGCGTGAATAGATTCAGAAGAAGTTGTGAAAAGGATGCTCTTGCAGAAGCCCGGACTGAGCATGCTCAGTTGCGTGGTTTATGTGACACCTGAATACTGCACAGTGTTTAGTCTGCTGTATGCCATAGCACTACTGTGGAGATCATGTGAAACTCCTACAGTGTGCTGTGTGTGTATGGCTGGTGAAAATATATGTCTCTCTCTCATTCTTTGTCTCCCTCTCTGTGCTTCCCTTGGCCTGGCCTCTCTTTCTCTGTCTCTGGAATTGCCCAAGCATGAATGCAGCCCAGCAGTGCAGGCACACACACACACACACACACACACACACGCACACACACAGATATAGCCATGTGCTGTAAACCGAGCAGTGACCGAGCATCTCCAGACAAGACTCACTGGTAACCATTTCCACCTTCGAGCTGTTAATGCCCTGACCTCAACAAGGAATCAATGCAAGAATGTCTCCCCACCCCAGGTCTTGGAATGTCAGTTAAACGTTGGAGCCATACCCTAATAATAGTTCCCTCTTCATCATAATTTCATTTTTCTGTCCCTCTGTCTCTCTCCTGCCCCTTCTGTTCTCACCATACAGTGCAGTGTGACACACACACACACACACACTCCCACACACACAGAGTGCATGCAGCACTTACACACTCACAGCTCAACACGACAGAGAGTAGAGGAGAGGCCAGAATGGTTCAGGCTAGCCCTCCTGGACTGGACCTGTCAGAGTTCATCACTTGGAAACCCTCAGATATCTGGCCTGCTTGTCTCCCCTACAGTCAGTGTTTCCTCCCTCTGAGAACGGGGGCGGAGGGGGGGCTGAAGTATTGCCAAAGGCGTCTTCATGTTTGATGTCTCCCGTCAGCACTTCTCCTGTCGTGAATCTCCTCTTGCATGCGTCTTAGTTTCAGTGATACAGGAACTCCGTACTTTTCCCTGGCCTTTCCATTCTCTCCTTTCCTCTCTCTCTCTCTCTCTCTCTCTCTCTCTCTCTCTCTCTCTCTCTCTCTCTCTCTCTCTCTCTCTCTCTCTCTCTCTCTCTCTCTCTCTCTCTCTCTCTCTCTCTCTCTCTCTCTCTGGTGCATTACTCATTGAAGGCTTTTGTGTGCTAGTGGCATTAGCAGGACTTGCTGTGAGTGAGTGACAAGGAAGAGCATGCCAGTACTGAACACTCTCAAGTCCATTGACAAAAGCAGAGTGTGTTCAGCTCCACATGACTCAGATCTCCCAACACAACTGTCCCTGTTGTGAACAACATCTGAAACAAAGCAATAATGTACTTTATATGTTTATCCAACGCTGAGCAGCCTTTATATTGTAAATAACAGATAATGTCAGATAATGAGTTACATTCAACTTTGCTTCTAAGCACTGTCAGTTTTAAGAATGTATACAGTAGTAACTGTATTTCATGAAAAAATATTGATCATTTGATGATAAGTGTTAATGTGACAAGTTTTGGCGCTGATGGACAAATTGAAAGAGAAAGAGAGAGAAAGCAGTGTAATGTGTATATTTAAAAAAAAGCTGTTTAGTTTCAAGTTCAGACACGACTCTGTTTCGGCGTCGGTTGTCGCGTATTAGGTTGTGGGGGCGAGTGTGTACCTGGGCTGTTTTAGCCTGGGATAGCGTGTGTGGGTTTCAGGGATAGGAAGCAGGCAGTCTCGTCCTGTGGCGTAAGCGTCAGGATATCGAATGACTGCGAGGTATGGATGCCAGGTTTAAGTGCTGTGCAGCTCTCGATAGACAGGATGTTACGGAAGGAAACGGCTAAAGATAGGGCAGCCCTGGGGAAGGTTCACTTTCCGTGGGGGGGGGGGGGGGGGGGGGGCTTTGAGAAAGAGAGCCTTGTAGGGAGAGAGAGTGATTCACCTTATTACTCTATCACAAAACAAAGACAAACATATACACAAAACAAAATACCATTTAAGTTATATTCCATTATGGTAAATGGAAACCAACATTTGTCCTTGTAATGGGTGTGAACTTTTTGAAGTAATAAAAAAAATTATTGTCTGATGAATTTCCTGTGAGTGTGTGGCACTGTTAACAGTAGCTCTGTATAATGTAATTGAATATGATGTGGCTGAATGACACCTCAGCAGAAACGCAAAGGAAACATCTGAAAGTGTGACTGCATCTTGGTCGTCGTAGTAGTCGTTGCCGTGGTGTGTGAACAGGACCTGGGCTTTCATGTGATATCACTTATTGTGATAGTGGCAGCTAGACAAGACAGCCGAGCTGAAACGGAAGGGCCATCACGACCTGGTGTGTTCTCTGTATTGTCCCAGGGATTCTTCCCGCGTCAGTTTGCCCCCCTCCCACAGACACGCCAGCATCAGCGCTGTCACCAGAGTTACACAAGAGTTACTCGAGTCTGGGTTCATCTCTTATTCATTATACCTTCAACCGGGCTCTACCTAACTCTCGCTCCCTGTGTCTCTCTCTGTCTCTCTCTCTCTGTCCCTCTGTCGTTTTGTCTCTCTTTCATTTTTGTTTTTCCTCCTTGTTTTTGTTGTGGTCACTTTCCTTTCACTCATTTCCCCTTTCCACCTCCATCTTTTATTTCGTTTCATTACTTTAGTGTTACTTTTACACATCGTGATCAAAGAGCCTAGAGTCAGACACACAACTCCCAGCATTAACAGTGGAAGAATCCTGGACTCCCAGCCCTCTCCTGGACTAACTGGCAGGCCTGAGAGCTGTTACACCAGTGGCAGTGCTGCTGTGTGGGGCCTTTATCAGAGGTCAGGCAGAGATCTGGGTTCTGTCATCCTCCAGCCAAACTCCCCTCCTCCTCCTGCTCCTCTTGTGGAGCGCTCTCAAGGGTATGCAGTGGCCTGGAGAGAGGCACAGCTGAAAATATACTGACAGTTAGTGGACATGGTCTAAAAATAGCCTGCCGTGCCTATTACAGGTACCAAGGACACTTTAAAAGCAAAGGATGAGCTCGTGTCTCTCTCTCTCTCTCTCTCTCTCTGTCTCTGTTTAGTTTTTCCGTTTGACTCTCTCTTCAGATGTTATTTTTGTTTTGAGGTGGAATATCCTCTTGCTTTGTAAAAGTATTAAAGATTTTAGTTAACAGGAGAAATGTGAAAACGTAGGAGAGTGTAAGGTGATAATAATTTGAGGCGTTTTGCTTCTGTGAGCTGTGTTTTCACTGCGGAAGGTAGGTGTGAGAACAGAGCGAACGCATTGCTCTGCCAAAGGTTTCGGTGATCCTCTGTCACCGAGATGTGCTATTCCACATCTATGTTCAGATCTTTCATTTCCACTTCTCCAGATCTTTCACATCAAACCCTCCAGCCCTAGGACTGTTCAATACCAAGTCCTGTGGGTATTTGTTTATACTGCCGTGTGGTATTGATCAGATGAAAAGTGTAAACATCTGCTTCCTTGGTCGAAAATAGCACTTAATTAGAAAGCAGAGGCAAAACTCTGTTTACAGACTGGTTTTTTTGTCTTTTTTTTTTTTTTTTTAAGTTAGCCCATATGATGTTGAGGGAATTGGGCAGTAGATGTGCCAGAGATACTTCCCAGTAGCTATTTTGGAATCAGACAACCTCTAACAAAATCTCAAAACCAGTAATGTTGCCATGGGCATTCTCTCCATAACAATTGCAGTGACGTTCCTAATGGGCCAAAAAAAATGTTTTTCGTGAGCTTGTGTAGGCGTATGATCACGACGCGGTTTTTCACTGGAATGGTCTAAATGTCTTTTTTTTGTTTTTTTAGATGCCTCTGAACAATGAAAGCAAAAAAAAGTTGCCTTTTTGGGTATTATGATCATTCAGATATTCAAACAGAACAAAATATTTTTATTTTTATATTTTTTGCCCACATAATTCCCTCTCTAAGAGTTATTTATATTTGATACAACCCAAAAACAGTTTGGGTTTTTGTTTTGTTTTTTTCAAATTGCAAATAAAGTTGGAGTGCCAGTTTAGAACGTGCTCAAAAACAGCCGAGGTGCATTGCTGTGAAATTGTTCTCTCGGTAGAAGGGACGAAATGTGTCGCCAAACGCGGCTCTGTTCGCCAGCCGTGCGGTTCTACCCGTGACACCTTGCCGTGTGAACACTCTCTCTTGACATACATGGTGCTGCCTCTCCTCTGTGCACAGCATTCTCTGTAAATAACACAGGGTCAATGTTAGCTGACCTCTTGGCTCGAACGGAAGTGGCATCGCATCACGTATCACCTCTGAGGTCTGTTTGTGCCTACCTCTCCCCGCCGTGATTTATGGAAGATTCGCTCCCTTCCTGGGCTCCTGTTTTTTTCTCTCTCTCTCTCTCTCTCTCCTTCAACCCCATCCTCTCAGTTCCACTTATCTGCATTTGTTATTTTTAGTGCCTCATGAACGAGGCAGGCTGAATGTGCCCCAGTGAACCGTGTAGGCAGAGCTAACAAAAACATGGATCCACCAGTGAAGAGAAGGTAATCATTTCAGCTTTGAACTGATGGGGTGTGTGTGTGTGTGTGTGTGTGTGAGAGAGAGAGAGAGGGGGAGGGAGAGGAACAAAATGCTTCACCTCAGCTCGTCTCCAGTCAGTCAGTTTCCTGTTGTTTGAGTCGCACTTAAAAGCAAAGCAAATGTGTAAAGATCATTATGTGTAGGCGTATAATGAGTTTAGGGGGAATCTGTCTGAAATGGAATGATGAAATTCACTCTTTTGAGTAGTTGTGTGGTGTGGGCGTGAGGGATTTTTTTTTTTTTTTTTTCGTTTGAAATTGGCTTTGGAAAGCAGATCCACTTCCTCTGAGGCACGATTGTGGAAGGTCATGGGCTCCGGAGGTGCAGCTGAAATCCAACACCAGGCTGGGTCAGGGGCTAAGCCGCCCCCCCGGCCCACCTGTTAGGAAGTCATTCATTTCTGTTCCAATGCCAGCACAGAGTCTCTTATCTCTCCCCTCTCTCTCTCTCTCTCTCTCTCTCTCTCTCTCTCTCTCTCTCTCTCTCTCTCTCTCTCTCTCTCTCTGTACTGTACCATTCATCTCCTTCCATCATCTTGCCTCTTGCCTTTTTGAATCCCATCTCTGCCAGTGGCTTACTATAAACTATTTGCTGCGCTCAACGATTTGGGGTTTGATACTGTTTCAATACTGTTTTAGTTTTTTTGTTTTTTTTAAATATCATTAACTGTCACTATGCAGCAAATGCCACTTCCACTCTCTCTTCTTTTATGTTCTGTTTTCTCCCACCCCCTCTTTTTTTTCCCCCCATGGACTGTGTTTTTCACCATGGTGCTTGTATACACACACACACACACACACACAAAAACACACAGACGCTTCCCCAACTGTACCACTGTTGCCCATTTGGCGTCAGCTGGTCCGAGGGACGGAGGAGGGGGTTTGGGTCGGGGGGGGGGGGGGGGGGGTGTGACTCACTGTGAAGCACGACGAGTATGTCCATGACCCTTTGAGCTTCCAAACTACCCACACGCACACGTCCCACGCCCGCTGCCTGCCACCATTCCATTTCTCCCAGACCACCTCGATCTTAACACCAGAGCAGTCGTGGAGTATAGCGAGTGGCGTTCGGCGCCTCTCTGACGACCTGAGCCGGTCGTGTGAGCTTAACCCCGCACCAATGATGGCATACACCCCACCCCCACCCCCACCCCCTCCCCACCTCCTCTGAAAAACATATTATCCCAAGTCACTCTTTTTTTTTCTACCCCTCTGCTCCCTTAAAGATGAAGTTAAGAAGTCATTTTAGCGGAGGGGGGAGAGGGTGGTTTTTTTTTGGTGTCTCTGAGGGGGGAGCAAGGGGGTTAGCTAAAGAACACTTAACCAACAGTCAGAAGATTCCTCACCAGTCCCCGCTCCGCTGTTCCCGTGCAGGCTGGACCAGAACCATCCTGCTTCTCATGTCCAACTCCCTCCCTATCAGCTCCCCCTCCATACAAACACATCTGGGCCAGCACAAACCCTGGAATTATGGTTTAAAATGAATTTACTGTTACTGTTCATTAAGGGTTGTTTTTTTTTTTTTCTTCATTTCCTTGAACTTGCTTTGGTTCCTGTCCTCCCTTTGGTTTATTGCGGTCGGACCATGTCTCTGTACTGTGTATTTAAACATTTTTGTCATCTAGCTTAACAGCTGCTGTTGTACTTTTACCCAAGTGATCAGTATTACCCTGTATTCTGTCTCTGCTGTACTAAAACGTTGTCTTATATACATCTCTTATTGGATTAGACTCTACTAAGTTGCTTGGTCTTAAAGTAGACTTTAAGACTTAGTTGTTTAGTGTTTAGTCTTAAATATTTTATTGGGGGGGGGGGTGAGTTGATGGTCAGGATCTTTGTGAAAGGGGTAGTGAGAATAACAGCTTTTAGCTTTAGAGTTCTCTCTCTGTCTGACCATGTATGCATAGTCTGCATCTAGTTCACTGCACACACAACGAGTTCCCACAGCTAATTCACAGTCGAGCAGGATTTCTTTCCAGAGCAAAAGCAGATTATGGAGTATTTGTGTGGTAAAGGAGTTTGGCTTATTCCTTAAGCTAATTCCTGCACAGAGACTCTCTTGTTTTGGCACCTTTGTGAAATTTTCAATTGTTTTTCTTCTAGAAATGCCATCCCACACCCAGTTCCATTAGCCTGTATTGTAACACGCAGTATCTGAGGAGATTTGGGGGGGGGGCAGTTGTTGGGCCCCCCCCCCCCCTTGTCTAAGTTATTAAGAGTTTACCGAATGCAATTTTGTAAGGCAACACATGGGCTGTCTATTCACTTGCACGGGAAGGAATTAGCAATAATCGTTTAACAAAGCATAGATCATTTTATTATTTGATCCTTATTAATAGTACTATTATTTTGCATATCCAATGTATTGTGTATACTGCATATTGAAAATGTAAAATAGTACCGAAGCATGAATAACATAGCATTATCTTTCATGTTTCTGTGCCTGTTTCTACAATGGCAAAGATACTGTTCTACAAACATGTTTGTGTTTTATCAGACCTGTTTATCCATTTGATCAGTCATTGCCTGTCTGTAGGCCAACTGTTTGATTATTTTAGTGTGTAGGTGTTGAGTTGAGAAGTCGTGAAGGTTGGTGTTCAGTGTAAACAGTGACGGTCTTTCTTAGGTGAGAGATTTGGAGCTGATGTGAGACTGAAAACCCCAGTTCCTTTCCTCTCTGCCACTTGGGCGGAAGATAGACCGCTATTAGCGTCAAACTGAGAGAAATATCTGCACCCTGTGAAATGACCTCAGGTCAGAGTTTTCGGTTTGTAATGCTCTTTCTCTTTCTCTCTCTCTCTCTCTCTCTCTCTCCCTCTCTGTTTTGGTCAGTCTGAAGTTTTCACACTCACTAGGGATGAGCAGTCAGTTGGTTTGGGTTTTTACGTTGTTTTCCTTCTCTGTGTTGAAGCGCTTCTCCTGATTGCTGTGTGTGTGTGTGTGTGTGGGTGTGTGTGTGTGTGTGTGTGTGTGTGTGTGTGTGTGTGTGTATGTGTTTATTTTGTGTGTCTGTGGTTCACACGGCCAGCAGGTTAGTCACACCTCTGCCTGGCCTGCAGTGGATTACCCACAGAGATTAACTAACTCTCACCCTGCTGTGCTGGACTGGAGGTCCACACCGCAATATCCTGAACTACTTTGTCCTTACTCTTTCTGCGTACGCACCCACCCCCCCCCCCCCCTCCCTTCGGTTGTGTTGCTCTCTGCATCTGTTGAATGATTGTTTAATTTTTATTCACCTTTTCTCCCTCTTTCCGGCTGTTTCTTCTCTTTTTGCTGTCTCGGGTTACTGCAGAAATTGACTGTGCTTCTGTATTTCTGGTAAAGCAGTGTTAGTATAGAATGCTGCAATTCAGCTAAAGCCACAAGGTTAAAAGGTGTAAAGGCAGAACTGACCGGAAAAACATGCGAGTGTCCACATCCCTAAACAGATCTTTAAAGTGGAAAGGTCGTTTAGCCCTTGTTAGCGTCAACAATTTTACTCAAACTGTTTCATGCTCAGAGATGAAGGTCATTGAACATAACAACATAACTTTTAAAT
Organism: Chanos chanos; assembly: GCF_902362185.1. Classification (NCBI taxonomy): domain Eukaryota; kingdom Metazoa; phylum Chordata; class Actinopteri; order Gonorynchiformes; family Chanidae; genus Chanos; species Chanos chanos. Next base: position 40,128,303 of record NC_044495.1, on the reverse strand, counting down.
GACACTACTTCAAAGTAGAATATTTCCCTGGCTCCAGTAAATTACGTAATTTTAGCGGATGGAATCTCTCTTTCTCCTCCGTTTCCTGTATGATGCGTTTGTGCAGACTTCTGACAGAAGATTATATTGCGGAAAGACGATTGATGTCATGATCTAATTAACCTCTCTCATTTGTATTTTTAGAAACAGTTTTTCAGGGAGTTGGTTTTCTGAGCTTCAAAGGGGGGAAGCTCTGAGTGACTGTCCTGACATGTTTACTTCCTGCCTTACTATACGGTGTGTGACTGCGACGAGACGCTTTTTGGATCCACCCACGTGAGGGCAATCAGTCAGGAAATGTGTTTAACAAGCACGCCACTTACATCACTTGATTTTGCACGGATCAATCGGATTAGCCCGAATGAAATTAGCGGGTGGGTGTGTGAGGGAGCGTTAGGTATCATGTGTTTGTATTCCTTGAGATGTACTACTTTGTGTGTGTGTGAGTGTGTGTGTGTTTCCATATCTACAGATCTTAGTGACCTCTAAAAAGGTTCCGGCAGTGTTCTAAAACTGATTTAGTCTCTGTTAATTAAATGTTCAAAATGTCATTGTGGACATGAATCAGGGACAATATTTGAAATGTTTTCTTGTTGTTTTCAGGCAGGTCACTGAGGTTGGCTAAGAGCAACAGTGCGCTTGGTGACAGGGCATGTTTGTTTTGAATGTAAGGGGAATGAAGACAATTTTATTACTCACTGGAGTGTAACCTACGTCAGAGAGAGAGAGCCTCACTTTGTCCACAGTCTTTTAACACACAGTAACGTACAGATAAGATCTGACACAAGTGAGAATTGCAACAACACGGCTAGACTTACACCACCGGTAACTAATTTCTCTCTTACGTGCAGAAATTCAGCCTATTTCTGCCATGCTCGTGTTCTGGTACACACACATACTCACTCACTCTCTCTCTCTCTCTCTCTCTCTCTCTCTCTCTCTCTCTCTCTCTCTCTCTCTCTCTCTCTCTCTCTCTCTCTCTCTCTCTCTCTCTCTCTCTCATAGTATGTGGTAAAACCACAGACATTTGTGTTCCTGTTTGTGTCACCATGTGACAGTGTTTGGAGTGATTCACCCGGGTTAAGGTGAGCAGTTAGTGAATGGGGTTGAACTGGTAATCCCTTCAGATTCCCAGTTCTCAGATCAGCCTGCGGGAGACTAATCCATCCCCCAACGCAATGTAAAGGCTTTCTCCAGACATGGTCAAATTAATCTTTTCAGTCAAATCTCAGCTCCACTGCCACAGATGACTGAACATAATGTGATTTGTCCCAAGATAAGAATTCTGCAGTTAGTTTGGAACGGCTGTTTTGGGCATCTGCGTTTCATTGGACAGTACAACAGGCCAATTCCATGTGATATCTATACTTACACAAGTTCTTCCAAATGTCTTGACCTTTGTTTCCCCCCACTCACTACCATACACCCTGTGGTTTTCTATTTTAAAACATAAAATTTGAAAGAAAATTTGTGATATGATGCTCGGCTTCCCTTTGAAAACCTCACTCTACAGAATACAGTGGAGCTCAGGTTTTCAAAGACAAACCCCTGGTGTCCCTAAGACAGGATGTGTAAGCAGATTATGAGAACAGACAACCCATGTGCATATCCTCTGCCCCATGCGCTCTTGTTTTTAAAAAAAAAAAAACAAAAACAAAAAAAAAAAAAAACCAAAGTGCATCTTATTTCTCTGACTCTGTGTACTGGCCACTCGCCCTTGGCCCTCAGTGCTGTCGCCCCACATTGACGCTGTAGCCGTGGGAAAATAGAGAGAAGTCGTGGAATGATCTGCCAGGCTTCGGTTGTGGAATCCAGGCGCATAGAAGACATGCCACAGTCTCGGTCTTTCCTGTTTTTTTTCACCCTTCTCTCTTTTTCCCTCTCCTGCTGATAGCTGCCAGCGTGATTTATTTACGAGACCTCCGCGGGAAGGCCTGTCGTCGTTAAGACCAAGGCGCTAAAATTAGGGGCTTGTTTCGCACCTTTTGAAACGCGAGTGCGTATGATATGCCGGAGAAGCTCAGACCCTGTTCCGGTTTCTCGTTGGCCCCCCGCTCTCCCGTCTGGCCCAGGAGCCCAGATCTCGTTAGCCCTCTCTGGAAAAGGCACGTCAATGTCTGGGCTTGTGTTTCGTGTTTAACACATCTTACACTTGGCACATCAGACCCTGGCTCTGTTGGGATCTGTCTTCTCCTTCGTTCGATTGGCATTTGACACCTCTTGCGATGGTCGGTGTCCTTTTTCCAGGGATTGCATCATATGTTGGAGACAGACTTGTTGGATATTTTTGGTTAATTCATATTTCCGTTAATTAATTTGTTTGCACTGAAGCTATTTTTAGTGCTACTGTTCAGTGTACCAGCTCTATTAAATGGACACCAAGGTACACCAATGGGATTTTGATTATTACATTGAATTTATTGATCGAAATCTGTTGTGACAAAGAGAAACAAGCAGACTTGGGTAAATACAGTGTAGTGTAATAATATTATTATTATTATTATTATTATTATTATTATTATTAAGAGGAAAAAGAAGAAGAATGTTCATCATAAACTGAAAAGGAGTATTGCTATGACTAGAACTGGCATGGACATAATGTAAACAAACAAAATACCCCAGCAAAAAATGTAGTGAATGTAAAATAATGGAATCATATGAATTTTGTCTGGCAAATCAAGAGTGAGACTGGTAATGAAAACAGAATGATAAGAGGAGAGAAAAGGAAGAGATTGTTAACACACAGAAATGTCTTTCAGTCTTAAGAGTCGACAGTGACCAACCTTGAGTTTCCCCTCGTCCCCTTTAAAGAGTAGCCAATGAGATCATTTGCCTTTGGCTTTGGGTCATTTTTCCTGTTGTTGATGAAAGGTGTATCCAGACACAGCCTGATATCTGCTATTCTGATCACGTTAAAGTCTGGTGCGTAAACCACTGGAGTATTCAAAAACAAAATAAGGAAGTCCACTTAACGTGCTTCCATGGTTACTGCATTAGTCTGGAATACTAAAAACCTGCATTTTATGCTTTTCTCCGCTTGTTGCTCCAACTCAGACTTTTCTGTCACAGACTGGCAGTGATTTGAATGTTTTTGATTTCTTCCTTTTTTTTTTTGTCATCCATCTTTTTTTTTGTTTTGTTTTTGTCATCCGTCTTTTTTTTTGTTTTGTTTTGTTTTTGTCATCCATCTTTTTTTTGTTTTTTTGCAGAGAGGGATTGGTGCAAACAGCCCTCTTGTTTCTGACATGCTAACTTGGCCGTGTGTTGAGCAATCACCCTATATGTTGGCTAAATCCCATTAAATCTCACTGTTTCCTCTGCCCAGCTCAGAGAGCACTACTGGTATGAGAATTTCAATACAGGCATTGATCCACACCGATCACGGTACATGGTCTCCATAGTAACAGTGTAATCGGTGGATTTGAAACACGTGCTGTCGATCTACTATCAATCGTTGTTGGTATGATCCATAGTCAAATGGCTGGTTAGTTTAATAATGGCCTTATTCATATTGGACCATTACCGTTCATTGTGTGATCCTAAATGATCTTTTTGATTTTCATATCGCCATCATAATTTTTCTTTGGATTTGCAAATTCTCAGTATCTGGACGACTGTTCTATCAAAACCAAGAAAGGGCTCAGACTTATTATTCCTGAGCTTTTGGTTTCACCTCTGTGGAATGTGTTGGTTTCTCCAGAGCCCAAAGGGGTGGGGGGCAGGAGTTGGTGGGGTGTTTGTAGCTTTAGGTCTGACCTGACAGGACTTGTGTATGGTTTAGAATGGTGGGAAACAGCAGGTTTCAGAGAAAGGGGCCAACTGGGGCTTTTTCGTATTTTGGGCGTAATCGGCTTGCAAGCAGATCAGGGACTGAAGTTTTCATTGTTCTTGTCGGGTCCACTTCAGACATACCGTGCATCAGCTTACACACCAACACAGAGCCTCCCCATAAACCTGAGCTACATTCATAACATAGGAGATCTTGTTGGTAGCTTTGAAGCTGTAGGATAAAACCCTGCCATGCGCCTTTGGAGCTGCAGGATTCCAGATGTCTGTATTAAATGTTGCTGAATTTCTGTACACACACACACACACACACACACACAAATACTCCATTAAACATAACTTGTATAATGTGCAACTTGGCCACCATCGTTTGATGTCAGACATCCTACCTCTGGATGTCAAACTTATTTTGCTCACTGAGACAGCACCTCTTCACTCAAGTATTGCCCTGCACATTATTCTAACTGACAGGACAGAGAGGCAAGAAGCCTTAGATCTACTGTGTATGTATGTCATATGTCATACATCTATGACTTTTTCTTTACTGTAGGAGTTCACCCTCATTGTCACTCAATCCAGCCAGCCATGATCATTCGCTCTGTGTCCGCTTCACTCAAAACGCCCAGAGACTGAACAGGTCTGGGTTTTCTGTTACAGAGAACCCTGGGATTCTCAGAAAGCCCAGCTACAGGCTTAGCGAATGTTTGGTGAGATGTGAAATTTAGACATGAAAGTCATCAGCTTTGGAATGACCACCCTCGTAGTCTTCAAAACTCTGGGTTTGTCTGTGAGAGACGGGGGGGTTGTATACCTGCCAAAGACTTTGTCTCTGGCTGGTAGGTTACAGCCAAGCAGAAAGGACACCCTCCTATGGGGCTCGGATGATGCTCTCCTGCTGATTCTTCAAAAGGGCAAAGGCTTCGTTGGGCCCCTCGCCACCTGCTGCTCTGCCTGTCAATGGAAAGACCTGAAGTATCACCATGCATTGACTCCCATGGTGCAGTGCTGCTCATCTCAAAACATTCCCGGTGTCCTTACACAAGGCCAACGAGGATTGTCTGTGATAAACAGAACTCACATATTCATTCCATTTCCATTATGGCCTCTGGTTCTTTCTTTGCTTGTATAAAAGGAATGTAGAAGCCAAACCCATGTGGGAGATTTAACAGAGTCAAAATCATCTTGTTATTTCTAACAGAATTCTGGTTAGGATGGTAACTTTACAGGGTCGGAGATGTTTGTTTTTGAGTTGTAAGTGTTCATATCTTCACGTCTGAAAGAGTGATTTCCTTTCACACTCTTCCCTGTCTTTGTCATACATGTACTTGCATATATTTTGCATATATTTATACAACATCACAGTAGTCGTTGACTATATTTCTTTGTTTCCTTGAGCAAATTCAGTTTCCATTGTTTATTGCCTATAGGGTTTGTGTGGATTTGAGTCAGCTTGGGTTGGAGCTCATGGACTGTCATTTGTGACAGCGTTCCCGTCAGCTCGTCTCTCTCTCTCTCTCTCTCGCTGTCAAAGCAGGATCCAGCCGCTGACAGAGAGGGGAAAAATAACAACATGGGAAAGAGAAATGGACAGAAGGCGGGAGTGGAAAAATGGGAAGTAGAAGTGCTGACTGTACCCTAGCACGGGTGGAAGAGGGCAGTGGGGAAAAAGAGGAACAAAAAAAAAAACAAAACAGAACAAAATCAAAATTAACAAATGAAAAGACCAAATAGCATTCAGATATGAGGGCAAGTTTGGGGGCTGGGGGGGGGGGGGGGGGGGGGGGGGTATATAATAAATCTGATCCAGGGACAGTATGTTATGTACACAATTTGTTATATGGTTCATGTGAGATGAGTGACTGGGGCAGACTGCCCGTGTGTGACCTGGAAGCGTTAGTGAAACAGTAAAGCTCACCGGCAGGTCTGTTTGTTTACAGGAATCATTCGATTCCAAAAACAGGAAAAAAATGTGTTATAGCCACCCCCACCCCCCCCCCCCTCCCCATCTTGTATTTCGACTTCTTCATTTGCATGGGTTGTTGAGACAGTTGTGTTTTTGTGGTTGGGTTGCAGTGTGTCTTCGCTACCACAGACTAAACATCTCATGTAAATAACATGATGTCAATAACCGGCTATTATGTTGTTCCGTTTCACTTTTGCCTTTTGTCTGTTCAGTAATGCGTAGTGCATTAGTCAGCCTGCGGCCACTCAGATCCAAGTTACCTGACCTGAAACTCACCCGTTTCAGCTGGCTTAAAACTGGAGCCTCTAAACACTCCACAGCTCACAGAAAGAGAGAGAGAGAAGCACCCCGGTGGCTGGGTCTCGCTGTACCTTGCTGTACGTTTTTGGGAAAGTAAGGAAGAGAAAATGATGCCCCGTCCTCACACACACACACACACACACACACACACACCTCTTCTACATCTTTTCTATTGTGCTCTATTCACTCCAGTCACCGTGCAGCCCATCCACCCTCTTCCATCCAGCTCTGAGCCCTCCTGTGTCTTTCCTAGCCGACCGAAGGCTGTGGTAATCCATTACCCGCCGAGGAAACTGTGACATCAGTTTCTTAGAGGCAGGAGAATTTAATTTCCTGTTCTCCATCCGCTGCGTAATACCATGTTAATGGCTTCCTGCTTGGATGCATTATGGTTGCAACACCGAGTGCTAATTTGTATCTGCCAGTCTGGTGCAGCCGAAATGACCCCGTCTTCACACCACAGATTGTCTGCCCTCCCCCCGCCTACTGTAAGGTCTACAGACAGCACCCGGGATGATCCATCTCCTCCTCTGTCTCTCTTTCTCTCCCTCCTTACTCACCCTTTTAGTCTGAATGGGTCTGTATGGGGGCTCCTCCTTACAGTGTGTCTTTGGGCCCAGTGGTGTTACACACTTGATCCTTTTTAAAGTGTTTTATAAAAATGCTCAGAGCTAGAAATCTTTAGAGTATAACTTGTGAAAACAAATTTCTCAAGTTTTGTGTTTATTTTGCATTGAACCTGAGGAGTGACCCATTGTGTAATAATTTGTCCTTATTTGTATTGTGTAACTTTTAGGTCCAAGGATGCAAACATATGAATGTTTCTGTAGACTGCATTGTCAATACTGCATTGCATTGTCAAATGCCCTTACCTCCCCAAATCTTTTCTTTTTTCTTTTTCTTTTTTTTTTTTTCTTTTTTTTAACGGATGACTCATCCTGGCCTGATCTCTTGTGTAAGAAGCTGAATTTCTTTGGATGTCAGCCTGAGGTTCACAGACACCGGGTCTTTGTTTGTTTAACCCCTGCCTTCATTCCGTCGCCGTGGAAACGGGCTGGCAACAAGATATAAACAATAACAACATCCACTAAAAGCGGCGGTTGTACAGGCTAGACAAAACTAGCGTTTGACAGGTATTCACAAACACAGTTGTCTGGTACGGTTATTTAACGCCAAATTCTGCATCACAACTACTTTAGCTGAAGGACGTGAGTCACGCCTCTTAAGGGAAAATTAATCAATGGAGCTGAACGACAGACAGCATTTTTGTGGACTGGAAGATTACTCCCTTCTCTGAAATTGAAAAGGTGATACAAGCATGTTTATGTGGTTTCACGAGCAGCTTTCAGTTCCTCTTTTGTCATGAACAGCAAATATCTGATGGAGGAGGAGATAAGAGAGTTCCTGTTTTAGAGTGACAATCAAAAGTGAAATTTATCAGTGTTTTCTCTGATGTTTTGATGACCTTGTTCACTCCTACGCTTTCATCCTGAGCATTGGTCTACAAAAACAGCACAACCTTGTCAGTCCAGAATTGGATCTGTGTCCGTGTGAAAGGGACATTGATATGGCTAAAAAAAACCTCATATATCTCGACATGCTTAAGAGAAACAAAGTACACAAAGTATAATGTTAAAGTATCAGCAAAGTATCAATATTTATTTGCAGGCAGTAACTTTTTAGCTTCCAGTCCTCAATTAAATATACGGTGAGACTTGCGTATGGCTCGCATGTTCTGCTGGACCACAGATGTGTGGTGGTGGAGAAGTATGTAGCATGTGCTAACTTTTGTGAAAGCCCATCTTGAACCTCATTTTACAGCGTAGGCAGTGGCTGCGTCGCAAAGTATCTACGGCCAAGAAGCTTGTGCTTGGGGTCAATAGTTTGAAGTAACCTCCTGAGCCCCTCCTTCCCTGTTGTGCTGATGGGGACCATGTCTTTTGCCAAATGGTACGCCACTGCAGCTCCTCTTGCCACCTTTGTGAACCTCTGAAAACGAAGCTGCCTGTGTTACTGGCTTTCTGACAGACGGAGAGCTTTTACCCGTAGCAGAGGAGGTCTGTCCCTCTTCGCGGTATTTCACTGACTCTGCAAACTGCACTGGGTGATGTTGTTTGAGGTGGTGAAACAAATTCGTCCTGCTGCTACCTTTACTTGCGATGTTTCTACGGCATAATTTGCACAAGACTGTTGAGTGTCTTCACACAGCCAACCTATGCTGTGTGTGTGTGTGTGTGTGTGTGTGTGTGTGTGTGTGTGTGTGTGTGTGCGTGTGTGTGCGTGCATGCACCAATTAGCGAGACAGAGAAAGAGCGCTACACTGTTCTTTCCTGTAGAAATGCAGTCAGCTTAAAACACACGTAGATGGTGACCTGGGTAGCCAGTATTACGCATATTCAATATTATGAATATGATCATTTCTTATACCTTCTATAAAGGTATCGAATATATCGATATTTTCGATATTCCGCCCAGCCCTAGTTTGAGTGTGTGTGTGTGTGTGTGTGTGTGTGTGTGTGTGTGTGTGTGTGTGTGTGTGTGTGTGTGTGTGTGTGTGTGTGTGTTGGTATGAATGTGTATGTATGTGTTGGGGTTGATGTGTGTTTGTGTATATGTACGGGTTGGTATGTATGTGTATATGTGAATGTGGATGTGTTGGTGTGGATGTGTGTTTGGGTTTCAGTTTGTGTGTGTGTGTGTATGTCATGGTGTGAGTATATGCTTGAATTTAATTTAATGTGCATGTGTTGATGTGGATGGGTGTCTAGGTCTGTGTGTGTGCATGCGCGCTCTGTGATGATGACTCATCCTTGCTGTGGGATCTGGGTGACAGACGCTCCCCCAGACAGGGAATTTGGGTCAGAATGCACATGGTTGGAGATTGTGTGACTGTTTCCTCAGAGGAACGCCCCCCCCCCTTCCATGCAGGACACTACACGCTCTGTCTAAAGAGAGAGAGAGAGAGAGAATGAGATTAATAGACTTTAACATTTGTCCAGCAAGCCGATGATTCGGTCTGTCACTTCTCTGATGGTGCTGATTTTATTGCTCTTCCTGCTAAAGGTACACATGACATAATCGTTTAGTCTCACAGCTGGGCATAAAGTGTTTTACTTTTATTGCATCTGTGAAAGCTTTTTCTGCTTTACAGCTAGCGTGTGGGTGGGCAGAGAAAGAGAGAGAGAGAGAGAGGAACTGTCTGCTTCCCTCACCACTGCATGCCCCATCACTGACATCCGTTTCTTTCACCAATGCATTTTTTTTTTTCCTCTTTCTCATTTATCTCTCGGTCGTGTAACCTCAGCATTTCCTCACCCTTGTGAACTCTTATGAACTAGATGTTAAGCCTGATTGTGTGCTTGTGTGCTCGCGCTTCTGTTGTTGTGTGTGTTCGTGTGTGTATGCACGAGTGTGCACCCAGGTGCACGCATGCACGTGTGTGTTATCAGCGCTCATTTGGACCCATCGGTCGGCTGACGTCCGTGAGGAATATGCTCAGTGGACTTTTGAGGCGTCACCTGTCACCTGACACACACAGTTTTAGGCACAGGCTGACGCTGAGGGGATCGTCCCCGGACAGGAAGTGACCTACATTCAGACGGGCGAATGCTACTTTTTTACATTTTCCACTGATCCAGCTCGTCTGATGGGCTCAACAGCCACGTGGCTCCGTGGGCGAGGGAAGTGAGTATCATCCGTGTGCGGACACACATTCCGCCTGGTTAGGAGCAGGAATAGTGCGATCCGGATAGATCTTAACACTGTAGAATGGCCTCAGTGAATGGTCACAGCTTGTCTCTGTTTAATTCTGGCTCTGATACATACACACAGGTGAGGTTAAAGGAGGAGGAGCTGGGTGGGCTATGACCACATCCATTTCTCTGAATTCTCCTTCACTGCTTAAATACTCCCCTTTTTTTTTTTTTTTTTTTTAAACACAATTCCAATATGCATGCATACAGAAGCTTGTCTATACATAGAGAGATAGATTGGGGTATGTGTAGTGTGTGTGTGATATGCACACACACTTACAATTCCCAATTAACAACCTTAACTGATGAGGATTTTGTGTGTTAATTATGATAAAGTTCACTCCGAGTCACATGTATAAAGCCTGAGAGCTGATAAGGAACGAGAGGAGGAAACATCTGTAGGTTTGTGCAGGCTTCCCTAACTCCATCCCTGAGTCAACGGCGTCCAACTGCCCTGGAAGACAGGAACACACACCCACTTCTATGAAACCTAATCTCAGAAGTGACTGGGGCCCAGAGAAAAGCCTTAAAACTCCATTAGCGGGGCCTTTAGCAGGTACTCTAAAGGCAGCGGAAATCAGACTCTGATCTGCACAAAGGCCGATAAAGAGAAGAGAGCGAGTTTTGAAACGAAAGGTAGGGGGAGGGAGAGGGGTGTTGTATGGTGGAGAGGTTGTGAAGGGGGGGGGGGGGGGGGGGGGGTTGCGGATGTGGTGTGTCAGAGAGCTAATGCCTCCTTTGATTTTCAATAAGGATTTCCCAGTAGTGGAAGAGTTGGGTCTAATGGCATTACATGGCATCCTGTGACAAGGAAATGTTCCCTGTTCCATCACAAGACAGGCGGCCCTATGCCTCTAATCGCTTAATATGTTTAAGCCAACCGGAATTCAAGGAGGGATCTGGGGGAAGGAGAGAGAGAAAGAGAAAAGAGAGAGAGGGAGAGGAGTTTGAACTCTGTGATCTCTTTGCCCATCTCCTCACCCAGTCCAAGAGATTTAACTCAGATGATCATGATAATAATCCAAGTCTTAAACTTTTCAAGAAAAGAAAAGAATAGTGTTGCTATTGTGTTAGTTCTTCCTGAGAGAGCAGCAAAGTTGTCTTTTTGGGGTGGGGTCAAATGTCTCATGTTTGTTTCCTGTCATGTGCATATCTTTTTTTTTTATTGAAGTGAACCTTTAATTTTGGTTTTAAATTGCATTGATGCTAGAATGTTTGTGTGTGTGTGTGTGTGTGTGTGTGTGTGTGTGTGTGTGTGTGTGTGTGTGTTTAGCAGTGTAGTATAATGTTTGTATGTGTGCATGTAGTGTAAGTGTGTGTGTGTGTAATGAGTAATTGTGTGTGTAGTGTAATGTGTGTGTGTGTGTGTGTGTGTGTGTGCGTGTGTGTGTGTGTGAGTGTGTTGTTGAAGTAGAGGGATTCAGGGCCCAGAGGTTGTTCTGACTGCCTGGCAGATAAATCCTCTGAGCTAAAGCTGAACCTGGTCATTAATGTGAACAGGATATCATCACAATGAAGCTCATGAGAGGATCTCTCTCTCTCTCTCTCTCTCTCTCTCTCTCTCTCTCTCTCTCTCTCTCTCTTCTTCCCTTTCATTCTCTTTCTCTCAATGTCCCCCTCTTCCCTCTCTCTCTCTCTCTCTCTCTCCCCTCCCTCTCTGCGTGTCTCTCCCTCTCTCTCTTTAATGGGGCCATGAGAGGACACGACATCCAGGACAGCTCTGATCTCTCGGAGCGTTGTATGATAATGTACTGTCTGTTTTCCTTCGGAGAACAGCGGGAAGAGAATACAATTTCAAAGGTTGGCAGGGGCCTCTCTGTGTGCTTGAAGTAGCTCATAAATATTCTCAATAGTCCAGCGGAGACCAAGTACCTGCTTAGCAGCCAATGTGTCTATTGACATAAATTATCTTGTGTGCAGGCATAATGGCTCAGACTAGCCTTGGCACTAAACGCATACATTATATCTGTAATGGTCCACCTGGACCCTCTATGGGGCTGACACTGGAAAGACTAACCAGGGTCAAATCATATGACCATATATAGTCATTTTCAGAACAGTGCCTGAGATCTGTGTTCTTTTCACACTCGCTGTGGCATCCAAGGCAGCAACACGTAGTTCTGGCTTTATTTTTTTGGAAAAGGATTGAGAGAGACTCCTGCACGAGTTTAGAAGGAGAAAAGAGAAGCGCGCCTTGTTTGTAAGTCATTTTAATTTGCTGGATGCTTGATTTTAGCCGACGTAAGATTTTAATTGCATTTCCTAAAGATTCAAATCAAATTACATGGTCGGGAATAACTAATTGATGACTACATGCAACTTAAAAAGACTACAGATCAAAACCGTCACATAAATTACCACATGTTGGCCAAATGTCACATCCATGTGGTGATTCTGTCTGAAACAGAGCAGTAAGCCAAGCGGGTGGCACAATTCTTTTAACTGCGGGGAGTACGTTGTTAGTTTTCAGCTTGAGGGTTTTTTTTTGTTTGTTTTTGTTTTTTAACACCCCCCCCTTTTTTTTTCCACGTACTTTGCAATGCCCAGTTAACCAGAGTGTCAAAGTGAAACTCAACAGTCATTGCCTCAGACAGCAGACACGTCATTTGAGGTGAGCAAGGCTAACGCAGCTGGAACTGAACCGGCATCAGCTCCATGTTTTTTGTGAAGTCAGTCACTCCTTTTCTTTTCAGAGTAAAAGTTACAGTCGTGTTGGCAGGTGACATGATGTGCCTGGAGGAGCCTGCTGTTTGCTTACATGTACCTGCAGCTGTACCAGGGCCCGGTGGTCAGTGTCTACTCATGAGTGAGAGATAAAGAAAGTGACCCAACGTTTGTCTACTCGTGAGTGTGACAGAGAGTGACCTGAGCTGATTCACCCAGTTAAGGGAACGTGTTTTTTTTTTTTTTTTTCTTTGGATGCCCAGTCATTCTAGCACAATTCTTTTTTTTTTTTTTTTTTTTCATTTCAAATTTTAACCAACCTGCATCCAGTGTGAGCTGTGTTTACCTCGCACACCACCACACCCCCACCCCTTTTCCTTCATGACCACATAATGACTTTTAGATTAAATCCATTTCTCCGGAAGCCATGCCATTTGCGCTGCTATTTGGCGTGCCACAATTAAAAGCAATTACCGTGATTAGGCGACGTGGGTAGACCGCTCTCTTATCCACCCCCCCCCCCCCCCATCCCCCCAACCAAACACCAGTCATGGCAGCAGGCACCACAACCCGTGGCCCAGGGGGCTACCTCAATGAGCCGTGTCGGTTCTACATGAGCTCCATAAAAAGGGGTCCAATCAGAGCGGGACCTCTGATGGGAAGATGATTGGCAACAGGGCGAGGCTGTTTACGTAGGACCGTTTCCGTCAGACCGCACTCAGATGCCCCAAGCCTAGGACCGGGGTTGGGGGTGGACGCAATGAACCAGCCGGCAAAGCAGAAAGATGAGTTGAAGCAGATGTTGTCCAGATGTGGCCAGTGGGCGTGGGGTGACCCCCCGCCCTCCCCCGAGCAGGCCCCGCGCACACACACACACACACACACACACACACTTACACACACTTACAGCTTTGTTCACCTCCACCCATTCCCCCCTCCCAAAAATACCCCACCTCCCCTCTCAGGCCATAGCGCTGTCTCTCTGACCCTGCTTTTGAAGTCAGGACACTGCACAGGAAGCAGGGACCACAATCGATTTTCTCCCTCCATTAGGGCAGGAATGTGTGACCCCCTCTCTTCTCCTCCTCTCTCTCTCTCTCACTCTCTCACACACAGTTTCTCTCTCTCCCTCCCCCGTTCTCTCTCCCTCATCTGGCTCTAGGCATAATGCACCATCCGGACTGCCAGCTCTTAGGAGCGCTGCCTTGTTCCCAAACTCTGGCAAATAAGTCTTCACGTCTAAGCTCTTTCTTTATGTAAATCTCCTCCGGCAAAAAGTCGACTTCAGTTAATAAACGTATTGTTCTGGCTCAATGAAATACAATACGTGTCTTTTGCTGTCACGCACGGGTTTTTGGAGTAAAATGAGCTGAGCTATATGAATAGAAGCTGTCCAATTAGAACATAAAAACGTAAGCGAATGAGAAGTGTCTTGCGATGATGGTCAGGTAAAGCGCACACTGTAGTAGAACAAGTGGGTGAGCTTTTGGTTGTTTTCTTGGAGGAAAATAAAGAGAATCTACTTTTTCTTTTTTCTTTTTTTTTTTTTCTACTCCTAGGGCAGGCATAGTAATGGAGCGGTAGGCGGCAGAGACTTCACCAGCGGGGGGGTTAGCATCGGTTCAGCCGAATCTCACCGGGAGGGAGGGGCAGAGGAGGAAGAAGAGGAGGAGGAAGAGGAGAGCCAGCCGTGCGGGAAGACGTACCCGCTGGAGGAGCGTTCAGGACTTCCCTCGGGATTCGCCGGCACCCTGGAGCAGATTGTTCGGCAGCTGGATATCCTAACACAGGTGAGTTCGATCTCTGTCGTCAAACTTTTTTTTTGATCTCCGGGTGAGTCGATCTCTGTAAGCTTTGGTGTTTTGACCAACAAAGTTTTTCCCTCTGCAGACGGTGTCTGTTCTCGAGGAGCGTTTGACTTTAACAGAGGACAAACTGAAGGAGTGCCTGGACAACCAGGCTCTGATTCTTCACCAGGTGCAGAGCACCCACGAATCAGAGGACGACTAAAGCTCAGGCCTCGAGTGTGCGAGAGACTTAACCCCATCACTCAAACCGTCCGCCGTGGCCATCCACTTTAGAGAGAGGAGACCCTGCCTTTGGTTTGGAGAGTGAAAAAACAACAAAGCATCCTTTTCTTTCTTTCTCTCTCTCACTCACTCTCTCCTTCTCTCACACATTCTCTCCTCATTCATTCAAAAGCCATGCAGCCGTGACATTCCCCAAAAAAGCATTCTTTGGACCTTCCATATAAAAAGAACATGAAGAGAAAAAAAAAACTGAAGCAGGCTTCGGTGGAACTCGATGGGGGGGGGGGGGGGGTGTTATGTACTTTGAAAGACCTTTTGCAGCAGCCACCAAAAATTCATTAAGTCCTTGTGGAAAGGGACAGCTGCACTTATAAAAACATCCCAACCTTGTTTTGACAGAGCGTTTCCAGGGACAACACGGCCCTCCACACCAAAGACGCGGCAACAACAAACAGCAACGCGTCATCACATTGCACAGCCCTGCCGTTCACCGCACACGTGGTCGTACCTCACCGTGTCTGTTCACGTCGTTCTCAAGATACCTTTACGTAAATAAACAGTACGTTCCGGAAGTGTCGCAAGAGAACTGTGCGTGGGCTCTTTCTGTCAGAAAAGCAGAAAGGGAAGGATGTTGGTAACGTTTAGCCTCAGAGAGTCTTAACTGTTGTTTACTGTCCTAGCCGCAGCCTGGTGGCTTCCCTCAGGGTCGAGGTCAGACAGAAGCAGTGAGAGAGAAACAGCACAAAGGCCCCAACAGTGTTTGTTTTCCTCTGGTACCACATCCTTCCTTATGCTGGCGCTCTACTGTGAGCGCGTGCGTGCACACACACAGACACACACACGCGCACACAGGAACACACACCCTACTGCCTCACATAATTTCTCTGAGTACTAGTTTCATTGCTGTGAATGAGTATACGCTTTGCAAACTGTCAGAGGAAAAGCTATGCTTGCTCCTTGCTCCTTGTTTTCAGACCACTTAACGTTTCTAAAAGTTGTATGTAACATTTCTGGTTTTGTTTTTTGTTTTTGTTTTTTCTGCGGTGAATGAACTTTTATGACTTCAAATGTCATCCAGCTTTGTCCCAAAAACATTTGTATACACGCACGCACTCACACATGCACACACAAACACACGGAGACAGGTGTGTCCATGACCTCTTTAGAAAAGAGCAGTGGGATCTTGCTGTCATCACTAAAGGGCTTTTGTCAAAGAAACTGGTGTTTCTGGTGAATATTTTCAAAACTGACAAACAGTTTTAAGGATGAAATTGTTTGCGGTATGTCTGTAGAGTGTGTGTGTGTGTGTGTGTGTGTGTGTGTGTGTGTGTGTTGCTGAGTGTGCTCTCTTGCTGAGGAGACATATGGTGAAGTGCTTCTTGTCTCTCCAGGCTGGGGAAGATAAACATTAGGTTTAGACCTCCACAGACATCAGAGGTCTCCTGTTCTTCCTCCACTTAGCTGGGTACAGATTCTGCCGAAACAGAGAGGACTAAGCGGAGGAAACTCACTTCCTAAACTATGAACCCCAGAGGAAGAATGGATTAAGATAAGAGCAAGCGAAAGAGTGAGAGGTGGTGGAGATGGAGGAAGAGGGGGAGAGATCGCTGCCACCTGCACAGACCAAAAACGCTCAGGTGCCTCTTGCCTGCTTTTTGGAGGGGAAATGTCTGTTGAAAGGTTTCCCCAGTAGGTAAAAATAGACAAGACTGAGGGAGGTTGTAGAGGAATGAATTGAGAAGTGTCTCTGCGTGGGGAGGTAGGTCAGGTCAATCTATTATTGTCGTGAAAGGTGGAGAGAAAAGAAAGGCACAGAGAACACACCTGAGCTTGGGTCTCCGCAGGCTTTCGCGTGCATTCATTCGAGCGGAAGCTCAGGTGTTTATCGGAAGATCTTTGTCAGCTCTGCTCGCACTCGCAAGCGTTTCGGTTTAGAAACAAAAAACAAAAAATGATCTGAGCAGTGACAAACCATCTCTCTTCAATCTAAAACCCGTCTTTGTGTGTGTTTCAAACAAGACTTTCCTGTCTGGCAACAAACCTTTAGTTCTCTTATCATGCTTTCTGTCCTTTAAAGTATGATTCTGTTTGAAGTTGAGTTTTTTTGTACAGTCTGTAGCGAATCCTTTGACCCTAAACATGCCTGCCCCACCCCAACCCTCACCCCACCATGTGTTAAGTTTTAAAAACAGTTTGTACCTCTTTAATGTAGAGGGGTTTCTGAGTGTAAAGGAAGATAAAGCTATGTTGAGAGCAACTCCACCTCTGGTTTAAACACAAAAGAAGAAAAGAAAATGAGGTTAACTTTCACATTGTGCAGGAGGTTTGTGGGTGTATCTGAGTGTGTATCTGAGTGTGTTTTCTTATAAATGTGAAAGTCTCTGCCATGGTGTTATCTTTTCTATGTGTGTTATTTATGTGTGTCATCTTTTTTTTTATGAGTTTACAAATTTAATTTTGACTCAATTTTAATCTCGTCTTGTCTTGATCTTACAGTACATTCTGCATATGGTAATACATTCAGAGGTGGGTGTGACTTGGTTTGACTTTTCTACAGTGTGGTAAATTAAAACGGCTTTTACTGGACCCTGAAATTCACCCGCCATAGGTCTACACACATGCCTGTGTTAACGTAATCCCAAAACTCAATACTCCAAACATCTCCCTCCCATTCCTGATCCAGTCTCCCCACACTGTTCAAAGTAGGCCACACTTCCTCACCATTCCTTTACAGTGTTGTTTGAAACGAGAAGACCTTTCTCATAAAGCCACACGGCTTTCCGGTTTTCACGGTTATCATCGCTTTCTTCGTTTTTTCCACTGAGCCAAAGGAGGAAATGTGGGAACAGCCTGTCCCAGCTGCTGATAAGAGTCACGGAACTTCCCGCCTTATCCACGCGGGATTGGCCTGGAAGCGGGCCGGAAGCTTCCATAGGTCAGCGCAAGGCCTGAACATCCTTCCCATCTCTCTGCGACCTGTTTGGGGGAAATCTGAAACTGGATGGTGTTTATTTGCCCTCCCTGGTTCAGAGCAAGAGTAGAACATCCTCTGAAACTATGTTTCGGCAAAGACCCATAACTGCGCCAATTGTTTAAAAGGGGGGGGGGGGGATACCCAAATTAAAATATTCTTATTTAACCTTGTGAAGTTAACCCAAGATTTTAATGTCATTTACCCTTACATTCTGCAAGTTTTGGAAAATATTGTGCGTGTGTGTTTGCATGCTCTGTATTTGTTGCACGCACTGTGGGGCTTTTCGTAAGCGTTTGTCAGATCGCTGGAGGTTTCCTGGGGGGAGGCAGTTGGGGAGAATGCCATCTGGGTGGTAGGTGGCAGCTTTGTATGGCATGTTAGTACTCATGTACCCCCCCCACCCACAAAAAAAGAAAAAAACATCACACTACCTTTTTACTGACACAGATTATCCATCTTCACTCCCCCATTTTCAGTGTCTCTATTCACATCTCACAAACACTGTGTGTCAGTTTGTATTCGATTTTTGTGCATTTGTTGTGTTATTAATGTATATATGGAGTATGAAAAATATCTTAAATGTCCTGGTACTGACTCGTTCAGTTTATCTGAGTTGTTATGAAACTGGATGTGGGTTTGGATGGTCTTGTGGGCAGATTCAGTACTCTATAGAGATGTATTTTTAGCTCTAGTCTACTCAACATGAATGCACTCTTTCAAGTCACTAAATAAACAAAATCGCAATTATAATAATTTGAAAGAAATCTGACAAAAATTAATTAATGAATTAATTCAATAAATAAAGCAGCATCCGAGACCTTCAGACCCATCTTCAAATGGTAATATGAAACAGTTCAAAATACATAAAAGCCTAGTTTTATCCTTTGAATGACCATATTGGGTCTGGGTGTAAAACCTTGCTCGGGTTGATGGTTTGAGCCATGAGTGCTTCAATCCTGTCGGGTCGAGCGTTTCTCTCTTGCCATGTGCACGCCCTGTCAGGCCTCAGCCGGCAGTGTTTTGTCTTCTAATGGTTTTTATTTTAAGCTGGACTTTCAGTCTCTGTCCTCTTGGCATCTTAATGAACGTGAGAGGTGAACGTGAATATGCCGTGTTGAAAATGCCAGCGTAATCTCCCGCCTCCTCTGCTTCTTTGGCTTCTTCTCAGCTAATCTTCCTCCTCCTTCTTCTCCCTCACTTTGGCCTCTTCCACCTAAGATGGTCTTACAGTGGGTTGGAACCACTTCAAATGGCCCGTCGCGCTCCTCCGTTTTTCTCCGAGCAGGGTGTACGTGACGAGAGAGTCACCTGGTCTCCGTACGTTTATCTGCTCTGATTGGATTGGCTCGGTGAACCGCGTTTTTACTTCAGCTTGTTGTGAACTCAGCGATGTCGTAGCCTTCTCTCTCTCTTTGTCTGCTTTCCATTCTCTATCTGCCCATATCATTCAGCTTTCTTTTTTTTTAACCGCGTCTTTTTTTTTTTTTTTACCTCTGTCTTGAATTTCAGTCTTGCAGTTGGTGCTGTTTGAATGGCTGTGAAACCTTGCAGAACACACAGCAGTTTCAGTACATCAGCAACAGCAAAAATAAAATAATTTTTAAAAAATCTGAAAAAAATGAACAGTTAACATCACATTTTATTGTATGGCTATTTTCCCTGACAGTAGCACATGTCTAAACATCTTAAGACAACATGAATGGAAGACCTTTTTGGCCTTGGGGGACTAGCTGTACCTTGTCAAATTTTAATTCCCCCCACCACCCCAAACACACGCACCTGCGCGCGTGCACACACACACACACACACACACATTTTAAGTAACAGCATATTCCTAACATGTCATATGCGTTTACTATACATGTGAGTGTTTATGCCTGACTCCACATGACACCTGACTGGTAGCATTCATTTGACTGACACAACAACAAAAACAAATACTAGAGGTCAAGACTGCATGGTGGTCAACCCACCTATCCTTCTGTCTGCTAACCATGTAAGGACCTCACAAAGCCAACTGTTGCCAGAGCAGACATCTCTATCTCGTTCACTTTCTCATGGGCCATGTACTTCTGGGTCATTTGGCTTCTTCTTGAGCACATCCCAGTATGTAGTTTAATGAAATTACACATTCACAGCCCTCACTGTCTTTAAAGTCAAAGCTTTCGTGTCTGGAGGAAATTCACTGATAACCATATACAGATTTTGATATAGGCTGATTTTAGTAATAGCAGGTAATACGCGGAGCTATTAGTTGTAATTATCTCCGTCACTCAGACCATTCCATTTCATGTCTTGTGTAATATACAGCTGCTGAGGCACTGAAGTACTTTTTTTTTTTTTGTTGTTCATACAGTGACACTGAGGATAATATGCGCTTAGTCCACTTATGTCATCTTCTCTTCCTGTCTGTGGGACTTTATGGGAGGGAACTGTGTGTTAGTGTATCACTGGCCCACGCTGTGGTGCAGGTGTGTTTCGGCAAGGCCCCAGGTAATCCTCAGAAGTGCCGACAAAGCAGTGGCCCAGAGAACGTAGAGCTTTATCTTTGTGTGTGTGTGTGTGTGTGTGTAAGCGCGCGTGCACGTCTTTTCTTGCCCATAATCCGCCCCAGGTGCTCCTGGCTGGTTCCCGAATTTTCTTACGCTCTAATAAGACAACTGCTCTGTGGCTGGAGGGAAGGGCGTGTACATGCCAACTGCTGTTTTGTGAGATTAGCTGTTACTCTAAGTCACTCTCCCACAACCGGATATCCTTCATCCATCTGTCAGCTTTGCTGGGGATTGGATGGGGAGGGACAGATAAATTACAGAGGATGAGCCATGCAAAGAGCCTCAGAAAGTAATTGAATTTCATCTGGAGGAAGCCTAACAATCCTTTGCCTCATTAGCTTGTGGTAATTTTCTTTTTTGTGTGGTAGGTAGTGTTCATGACTACATGCTAATGTCCCCTTCTCTTTCTCCGCGTCCTCATTTTTGATATCTTTATAATCAAAATGAGACCTGCAGTTTTTCTATCTAACTTTAATATCTTTATTTTCAAATGGTGTAATTGCCATGAAATTACAAACAACAGAATAGCGGTCTATTCCAGATAACATTTTGAGGTTTTTAAAAACAAATTGGAGATCAGGAAAATAAATGAATGGTTGCCACAAAAAAAACCACAACTGTGATGTATACTCTGACCTGTAAAAAGTTTTCTTAAGATTTTTCTCTAATAATTTAATGCAATACCACTTTGTTTATTTATTTATTTATTTATTTATTTTCCCCGCTTCTCTTTGGCCATTTTGATTAATTGATGGATAACCCACATCTCTATATTAGCATTTGTGGGGTGGTGTTTTTTTGTTTTGTTTCTATTTTGTTTGTTTTTGTTTTGTTTTTTTAAGCTTTAGTTGACATTCGTAGCTGTCAGTTCCCCTGTTATCTCCTGGTCTATAAGGGACACACCGTGTCTTCGTTGCCTGTAGCCTCTGTGTCAGCGGAGGAAATGAACTCCCTGTTGTGACTTCTCATAACCAGACGCCAGGAAGAGGGTTTGTTCACACAAACAAAGGCTCATTTCTGTTCTTCTCTCTCATAACCCTATCCTGTTTAGGCTTAATAAAAACAAACGCCAACTCTCCGCTTGTGATCAGCACGAAAAGTTGCTCTCTCTCTGTGTCTCTCACACAGACACACACACACGTATACACAAAACCTCTGAAGAGGAATGGTCTACGTGACATGACCTGACGTTTTATACGTGACTTTCCAAGAAGGCAGCTGCAGAGGGGTGTGGGGGTTGTTTGTCACTTTGGGTCAGGTGAGTTAGTGTTTGCACCAAAGTGGTTTTGTGTTAAGCTGCATTAGACAAATGAAATCCCTTAAGATGGAGCCGGGCACGAGACTTGCTTGGGAGCGTGGCCAGGTTGACGAGATGCTGGCACACACAAACACGAGACGTATCTGACATGCTCGTCTCTCGTACGTCACAGTGAGGTGAGGAGCCCCTGATCCCCTCATATCATTAGAAAGAGACAGCTGCAAAAGCCTCCTGTCCCAACGTCCTGTCGTTTCGTGATGTCAAGCACTGAGCCAGAAAAGGGGTCTCGAGTCTTGTGAAGAAAACATCTTGGTTAACTGTGACCTCAGTTGCTCTGCTTCTTTTTTTTTGTGTCACCGTGGCGACAGCTGCAGGGTTGACCATGAAATTATGGTCATTATGATTTGGCTGAACAGACAAAGTCACATTTTTTTTTTTGTTTGTTTTTATGTCTGAGATTGAAGCTCTTACGTGGTCATGATAACAATTTCAAATGCTGGTCATCTTCTGTGAGTGGCAAAATGACAGTAGTGGCAATATTTGTTAGTCATGAATTTTTCAAGTCTTCTTCTCACACCCTCACTCTAAAGAAAGAAGATGACACCATTTTTTTTTGTTGTTTTTAATTGTCTGTTATTTTTGTCAGAACAATCTACTAGCTCTGATAAGCACAAAATGTCATTCACTTCCACTTGGCCTGGTCAAAGTCTCTAACAGTCTTGTGGCTGTTCCTAACATGGTTCACCCAGACCCATCAAAATACGTGTAATTAATACCCGCCCGCACTTGACCTGTCACACTGTCCTATCAACGTGGCATGTAGTGCCCCAGATGCTGGGCCAACTCCAGAGAGTGCCGTGGAGTCTCCGTCCAACCCACACCATGCCAAAATACTCTGAGTTCTGAACAGTACTCACTGAAAGCTCATCTCTGTGTCTGCCCTATTCTATGGGAACGCGCCTAGCTCTTGTCGCCAATGGTTGATCCAAACAGCAACTGGTCCAATTGTTTCAAGAGATCTTAATCTGGTTCACCCAAATATCTGATTATTTCTCCAAAGGGGGGAGAAACAATGCTACCATTCAAGCCATCAAACTGCCAATATCTTGGTGGGTGGTCTCCGTGTGAAGTAATTCAGACACAGCTTTTTGAAGCGTGGTGTAGTCTTAGGCCGTCTCACCTCAGTATAGGGTGACCTTTTGTGTGAGATTCCCCTCCAAGTGAAAGAAAAGAAAACGCCACGAATGTATCGGCAGGGAGCCTCAGACAGGGCCTCGGCCGTAGACGTTTTTGAGGAGTTAAAATCGAACCCGACTCAAGACGAGGAAATGAAACAACGCCGTGTCGCTAGAAGGAACCTTTTTTTTTTTTTTTTGAAAGAATGACGCATAGATTGGATCCGTCTTACCTTGGCTAAAAATGGGCATACGCTGTACGGGGGTACTGGGCCTGGTGGGTGGTCCATTCCAGCGGAGCCGCTCCGTGCGGCGAACATGTCTTTGTAAAGGCCGAGTTAGACCTGAGTCCTGATGGCTTTTGTGTAGCTCCCTCCACAAATGTGAGGTCATTTCTGAGAAAGACCACCTTCGAAAAGAAAAAAAAAAAACAAGCACATAGTGTTTCAAAAGTGAAAAGTAGCAGACTGTACTTTGCATATTTTCCTTTATAATATCTTTGTGATTGTTTGGAATCTCTTCAGCTGTTTTCTCTCTTTCTCTCTCTCTCTCTCTCTCTCTCACTCACTCTCTCTCTCGCTCTCTTCCAGTAGCGACAAGAAATGATTTACTCGGGAGATGGGACCTGTGCCAAACTGGTTCCAGAGCAACAGAGAGAATTTTACCTTGCTTAGATGTGATTAAAGTGAAATAAATCAGAAAAAAACTGTAGACAGAAGAGAACAAACCATGTCTCTGTGTAGCTGTGAAGTTTTTATTTCTTTTTATTTTTTTTCACATCCCCCAGTGTCTCAATGTAGACCTTTGTGTGTTTCTGCCTGGACTTGCAGAGAGAGGATGTGGAAGTTTTTAAGTGGCGTGTTCTCTTCAGCCAGCCGGACGCTGTAATTACACACCATCACTGCCGCAGTCACCCAACAAATACATAATAACCCTCATACTACTGTCATTTAATTATGACCTCGCTGGCTATTGCCCAGGCTACCTCCCCCTCCCCAACAAGCTGCTGGTGTTTACAAATTCCAGTCATATTTCTGGCTGTGTTGGTCTTCTGTTTCGAGGGGTGAAGGAAACAGCTGTTCAGGAATGATGGCTTCCAGAAGGATCTTTCTCAACAACACTTAGGCAGCGATTGCTTTCAGATTCATTTACTAAGAATGTGCTCCCCTTAAATGAGGGCCTATTCTCCCTCAACCCCCTCACCACTCTCTCTCTCTCTCTCTCTCTCTCTCTCTCTCTCCCTCTCTCAATGGCATTACACATGCATCACATGGTCTGGAACAAATTATGAGCTCTGTTTGCTAAATGCATTATGTGTCAACAATATATTTTTTTTTTTTTTAGCTGGCATTGTTTTGGAGTGATTTCTAATGATGGAAGCTCTCAGAGTGTGGTGTGGGTGAATGAAACTGGTTGTTATGGAAACATTGAACAGTAAACCAAGACAGTTTTCTTTTGTGTCTCAGAATGCTTAGGTAAGGCACCTCGTGAGGTGACAATGGTTGTATATTTTCTTCTCTCTGACACACTGTCATTCCAGACTTTTCTATGGGAGGGGCTGGGGGGGGGGGTGCATTGTCTATATCCACGGACAGGTTTGGCACGTTGGACAGTGTGGACATATTCATTGCTCCAAAAAAAAAAAAAATGGGGGGGGGCATTTCCCCACAATGATTCTGCTGGACAGATAGAAGTTTAGTCTCATTCAGCAGCCTCCTAATTCAGATTCCTGAAGGTAATCATTCTGTGGAACGTGTCTCCCAGTACTTCCTGTTTGTGGCATTCCTGTGTTTGAGGGCCCACCAGGACTGTTTGTTTATGGCTTTTCTCCGAGGAGGGCCTCGCTGTTTCGCTTCCTGTTTTGGTTAAGTGGCCGTACGATTTAAAATATGCCCCCATGTTCCACTGGGCTGAGACCAGCCCTTAAATTTCCATTAGCTTCCCAGAACTGCATAACAATGACACCCCACCCCCTCGCCCCACCTCAATCTCTCTCTCTCTCTCTCTCTCTTTGCCTTGGGCTAACCTTCCGTTAAACGTTCTGCAAGAATGCAAAAAAATGTTTTTGTACCAACAGTGAGGTGTAATTACATACGTAAATGATGTCCTGAAACTCACTGTGGAGCATAGTAGTCCCTTCTCATCTCAGAAGTCTTTTTTCATATCTGACAGAAGAAAGATTCTGTTTGAAAAGACCATGTAAAGTATAACACTTCATAAGCATGTTCTGACCTCAGATCTTTGACTCACTACCACTTTTCCATTTTTAATATTCTCATTTATTCTTTCAGAGTGCACTCAGAGGAACTAAAGAATGTACACAGTTGTTAAGTAAACAACACAAGCACCAGGCTCCTCCAAATATAAATTTCCAAAGAAAAATGACAGTTGCAAAAAGCTTCAAGTTGGGTTCTCAATATTACGTTAATGCACTTTATGTTTACACAGACAAGTTGAAAGAATTCAAAATGACAAAAAGGGGCTTAGCCAAAAATCAATCAATAAATAAAATCAATGAAAATAAAAAAAAATGAAACCCTTGAAAAACAGCTTGACTAAACTGAATAGTGAAAGAGGAAGAAGTTGTGTTAGACATTTAGGGAGAGGTGGAGCTGGTGGCAGGTTCCCCTGGTAAAACACAGCACACTGACAGCTGACCCTTGACCCCTGGAGTAGCGTGGGCCACCCATCCCCACGGCCAAGTGGAGTGGGGAACAACAAAAGAGCCTGATCCTAGATAGAGACACTGAGATGGAGCCGCCTGATAAAAGCGGAGCCACTGTTGTCTGGTCTGCTCTGCTGGACAGGGGGCCTAGAGCAGGAAGGCACTTAAACACCATCTCTACCCATGAACTGCAGGAAGGTTGCCTGCCATAGAGTAGAAAAGGGGAGGGGGAGTGGGGTGTAGAGACATAGGAGGACGGTCCCAGTAGAGGAAGTGTTCAATAATTTTATTTATTTTTTTTTTTTAGTGCACTATTGTAATTTCCCTGTGAATGTGAAGAACCACAGATCTATCATTTAAACACATTTGGATGTGGGCTAGTGGTGGCAACCTTACTTAAACAAATCTCACCCACATTAAGCACTGCATGCAGCCACGGGGACAGTCGTCCTCATTTGAATAAATGAAAAAAAAAATACATAGTGCAGGTGTAATGCAAATGCAAATACTGACACCCGGCGCCCCACCCCCCTTCCGTCAGAATCACAGTTAGTGGTTCTTGGGAACAGCTTTGTATTTGCTGCAAGTTAAGCAATTATTTAATAACAATAATCATACTTGCCACCCACAATCAAGTATGAACATACTCATCTCCTTTTACTGTACAGAGAAGAATGTGTAGCACACGTACACGTAAATGGACTGGTTTTAGTATTAAGTTTTGTTTATTGTCCAAATTATGATGACGAGTTTAATTCCAAGGCCCTGTAAGGTCTTGTGATAGACTTGTACCTTGTAACGCAGGTCTCCTCCATTCTCAAGTAGGAAACCAAGTTTCCTCATCATAATAAAAGTGTTCCCAGACATATGCTGCAGTTAGCGCCTGGAAAACAGATCAACGCCGAAGGGAACAATACTAACAAGTGAACAATATTGAACCTTGACACGAACAGCTCTGAAAACTGCAAGACAATGACTTGCCAGGGTTCCGTGTCACGTTTCATATGTTAATGGCAGTGAAACTGCACACACCCCTACTTCAGCGCGGCCTCCTGCGCGTGTGAATGGTCCGAGATTAATGCTTAATTTAATGACAATTCGCTGCTAATTTGCACCGGAGACAGCATGTCTGCAAAGCGTGGTCTGCCGACACTCCGATCAGTGAATCGCCTTTCATTTCTTGGCAATATTACATTCAGTTTACAAGCGATTTTAATTGACCAGATCGGACTTTGTTTCCCCAATTTTGTTAACCAAACATCAAATATAACCTAGATATACGCTATCAAGAGATTGTGTATTACACAATAATAATGAAAAGAATAGTCATTTAAAGAATAAGAAGAAGTCTACTCAAAAACTGCCATGGCCGCTATTTCATTCCCAATCTCGAACAGAGCATTTATCATTTGCCCTGCAGCCCTTCAATTTGTGATCGTAAGCAATCATATTATTTCAGTCATTGTTTTTTACTTGGACATTACAGGTTGAGTAATTGTTGCTCAAACTGTAGGTACTCGAGGGCGTAATTGTAAGTTATGCAAATAAAAGAAAAAAGAAAGAGAGAAAAGGTGTTCAATAGCTCTGATCGGTCTATTCGTGTGTTTGTTTGGTCGTCATTTGGATATCTCACCACATCCATTGCATAGGGCATGTACTGTGACACTAACTCAGACAGAGACATAACATTGTTAGACCACTTTGCTGTTGTGTTGAAGGAAGTGAACAGCGATGGGCTGGGGGAGGTGGGATAATGCGTTTTGCAAATGCATTTTGCATTTCAAATGCATGCTTCAGGTGCCCCAAACCGAACATCTGTTCCCCTCAAATAAGAAAATTATTGACGGGTTATTAACATATGAAGATAACTGGCAACTGCTTGGGTATGTGTTTTACTTGCAAAAATTATGAGCGAAGGAAGCTAGTTAAGTTCACTTTCACCAAAGTTATTCGGTTGAGCTCTGTTAAAATCCACGTGCAATAGTAATTTGACACTGTTACAGCACTTTAGTTTCTGTAAATATATGTAATATATTTAGTTTTGCAACAGAAACAATAGAGCAAATAGAGCAAACTCCGTATTTCATAAAATGCCGGGCATAATTTTACTTGTTTAAGACGTTGTTGCAATTTAACGTTGCGCTCCGCTTGCGTATGCGCACAAACCCACAAATAACGCGCATTTAAATAGGACGGCGGCTAAACGCAGTTTAACTGTGAAACCTGAGCATAAGGTAAGGTCTCCCACCGAACACATTCACTCCTCCTTCCTTCCCGTGTGCTGCTCCGCTATTTGTTTGCACTCACTTGATCCGGAGCGGAAATTCCTTTCCGTTTTTGTGAATGACAAACTTATTAACAATTCATCAACACAGTCTGTTCCATCCGGCCTCGTTTCCAAGGCGACGATTGTTCGAAGCCTTCTCATTGGCTGAACGACATAATGTATCCATTGAAACGCCTCGCGTTTGTAACCATTCACTAGCTTACCAAGGGAGAGTGAACAGCTGAGACCAGACTGACTGAAGAGGCACACGAGTTGCCTGATCTGTTGAGATCGTCTGGAAAAGACTATTGGCTGTAGGACATTAAATAAAACCATGCGAACTGTGCACCGACAACAGAGCAACAAAACCTTTGGATATTTAGACTGATTTATGAGAATTTCTAGTGCGAGCGAAGACGTTATATAACAGGAAGACAACGTCAGCCGCTGTAGCTTACTCACTGGCCAGTGTGAGTCATTGATAAATGTGCAGGCATTCTTAGCACAACTGCATGAATGGGTGGAAGTGGAGCGCGTCTGTACTCGATTCCACAACGAAAGACCGCGGATTAAAACGACCCTCGTCGATTTAAGTCGAATCAACGTAATATCAAGGACTCTGAGATTTTTGACCGATTCGAATCAAGTTATTATATTATTGAGATTCACAGTGATTGCACCGCGATTGCTTTAATGTCCCTGTCCTCGTAGACAGAACAAACTGCGGCCTCTTGCTCTGCACACCGAACACCGTTTTCCCAAAAGGTGTACGGTAGGGTCTATTTACTAATGCTTGATAAGTTCAAACCCGTTCAGTTCGATTCGGTAATGGCGATCAGTAAGACAGTGGAGTGGCTGAGGGAGCAGCTCGAGACGCGCAAGGACTGCTTGCTGGTCATGGACTGTCGGGCGCAGGAACTCTACGAGTCTTCGCATGTTGAAACTGCTATTAATGTGGCGATTCCGAGCCTCATGCTCCGACGGTTGAAAAAGGGCAACCTGCCGATCAAGTCTCTCCTCGCTAATGGTGAGGATCGGGAGAAATTTGCGCGGAGATGCAAAACCGATACCATTGTTTTGTACGACGAATATAGCAGAGAATGGAACGAAAATGTCGACGGCGGATCCGTGCTCGGTTTACTGTTGAGAAGAATGAAAGACGAAGGCTATAAAGCTTTCTACTTAGAAGGTAAGCATTTTTTTCCTAATGGCATATGGTTTAAACTGTAATTATAATGCGAAAATGCGAGCTTTAGGTTGTTGAAGCTGCATAGAGCTACGGGGATTGATCGCAATGCACTGAACACTTCATTTAACTTCTCAGGTGGATTCAGTAAATTCCAAGCCGAGTTCCCTGCGTTGTGCGAAACGAACCTCGACGGCTCGTCAAGCAGCAGCTCACCTACTGCCCAGGTCTTGGGACTCGGCGGGCTACGAATAAGTTCCGACTCGTCGGACATCGAGTCAGATATCGACCGAGACCCCAGTAGCGCTACTGACTCCGACGGCAGCCCCCTTTCCAACCCACAACCTTCCTTCCCAGTAGAGATCTTGCCGCATCTTTACCTCGGCTGCGCCAAGGACTCGACAAACTTGGACATTCTGGAAGAGTTCGGCATCAAGTACATACTGAACGTAACTCCTAATCTTCCCAATCTCTTCGAGAACGCTGGAGAATTTAAGTACAAGCAGATTCCAATCTCGGATCACTGGAGCCAGAACCTATCGCAGTTCTTCCCCGAGGCCATCAGCTTCATTGGTAAGAACTTGGGGCGGATCAAAGTGATACTAATCAACCCCATTTTTGTTGTTGAATAAACGGACCCTGAATACGATTCTTATACGTAAACATGCATGCAGCGAGGATGCAACAAGTCATGTATATGGGCCCGTGGTGATCGTTTCCACATAGAGTAGCCCGTAGTTTAAACATACTCTCTTGCAGTGCTTGTACAGCACAGGACTGTTGTCTTTATTTTACGTAGCCTAACTTGACCCATCTCCAAATTGCGGTTAGTGCGACAACAAACATTTTAAGAGTGAAACACGTCATTTAGATCCTAATCCTAAAACAGCACTTTTTTATTGCAACGGGTGGAATCCTTTTCCCCTTTTGCAACGAAGCTTAGCGGGCGCTTGTGTAATTGTAATACAAAGACTTATAATGAAATGAAAGACAGAGCAGGCGGTAATTTGAGCTCAACAGGAAGGAAGCGGCATTGAAAGTAATCTAGGACAGAGCAATGTTTCACGACACAATGAGGGCCATTTACAGGGGAATGTTGACATCCTGTTAGCCTTGACAGGGTGCCCCCATGACTTCTACATTTACATGCCCAAATGGCACCATTGTCAAGTAACTCGGAAAGCGGAAGGATCATTTGATAGACCATAATGGTCCGTTTCCATGCCAGATACCCAAAGAAAATGAAAGATTATTTTTCTCTCCGTCTTCAGTCATACTCTGGAGAGTTGGACGAAGAAGTGTTTTTCCACACATACTCAACCAAATAATGAATTAGGCATTTAGCCTCAGGTCCTTGTTTAGTTGCTAGTTAGCTAAATAGCACCTGTTTTTATTTTTCTCTTTTGAAGAAAATTGCTTATCATAAATATTAGTCTGAACGCAACTAAAGATTAACTTTTGTGTTAATGATCTTTAAGTCCAGGAGCTAGTAACTAATCAGTGTCTCTTTTTTCCCCTCTTTTTTTCTCATAGATGAAGCTCGTGGTCAGAAGTGTGGGGTCCTGGTCCACTGTTTGGCCGGAATCAGTCGCTCGGTTACCGTGACAGTGGCCTACCTCATGCAGAAGCTCAACCTCTCAATGAATGATGCCTACGACATCGTCAAGATGAAAAAGTCAAACATCTCTCCCAACTTCAACTTTATGGGGCAGCTACTGGACTTTGAACGCACCCTGGGGCTGAAGAGCCCGTGCGACAATCGGGTCGCGGCGCCGTCCCAGCCTCTTTACTTCACCACCCCCACCAACCACAACGTCTTTCAACTGGACCCGCTGGAGTCAACGTGAGACCCTGTTCTCATGCCCCCTTCTGGCCTGGAAACATTCAACTCTTGAAACATGGTTTCTCTTTTTTTCTCCCCCTCTGTCACCTGTTGAGGGGTTCTTGATGTTATCGACACAGTTGGCTTAAGATGACAGCTGCCAAGCGTGGTCATTGACGAAGGGGCATGTGGTTTGCCCATAACTTGGATGCACCTGTTGCATAAAGGGGGAGAGAGAGGAAAAGAGGGGACATTACCTATGACTCTGTATCTCGATTGGACTCAATGAGGTAGCTCTTTATTTTTATCCAAGCATGGGAAGACTATCAAATGACATACTTTAATGTGAATCGTCAAACAGAGAGCGGCCAGCGTGCCAAAGAGACACAAACGGAACTGGACAATTATAAATGTACTCTTTTTTTTTTTTTTTTTTCTTTTTTAATCTTAGCACTTGCACCTTCACATTGTTTTGGGTGTGCTCCCTTTGTCTTCAATGAAGACCCCGCCTAGTTTTGGGACAGAACATCTTCGGTAATGATGGCACAGTATGGTGTACTCCATTTTGTTTGTGTGGAGTAATTTTCAAACATTTATACATCTGTATATGAAAGACTTATGCATAAGCCTTGCTCTAGTCAAAATATACCTGTTGTAATCAAGCAGGTGCTGAACCTCTCTTCTTTTTGTCGTCTTTCTGTAAACAATCTGACTATTGATCAATATAATCTATGAGTTAAAAATGCCAAAAAATTAGAGTAGGTTTGCAAGATCATTAATGTGTATATGTATGTAATATATTTTCATTTTGCTTTATGAATGAATTTCAGCCTTTTCTTGCATCCACCCACACTCAAAGTCACCTTGTCTCTTGCCTTAGTTCTGTATATAGGAGCTCTATTGTGCATTGAACACCCCCCTCCCCGGCCTCCCTCAGATCAGTTCCTTATGCTAATCTATCACCAGCTCTCAATTCCTTATAGGATTGAACCATAACAATTGGCACATTCAGACGGGATCATTCAAACGTGTTGTATGTCTGTGTGCTTTCAGCGTGCTTTGAGACCCACAGGTTCCTGATAATAATGCATGCCTATTTTTAACCGAGGTTAATTCTTTTTTATTTTATTTAATTTCAACTGATCTAGGAGGGAAGAACATGGTTATGTTATGTTCTGAGGGGACATTAGATGATCAGAGCGAATAAGGCTTTTTTTTCTTCTTTTTTTGTCTTTTTGCGCAAGGGTTTTGAAGTCTCCAGACGAAGTGAGAGTCAATGCTTGCCTCTCCTATTCAGGGAATACTGTGTAAGATGCAATTGTTGTTGTCAGAGAAATGAGTGATAATGATTCTGGGGGATGTTTTTTTTGTTTGTTTTTTTCCCTCAAAGCAAGGGCCTGTTTAAAGGAGAGGGTGCTACCTTAAGCGCCCCTTCCCAATGCTCCGAATCCTATGAATGTAAAGAAAAGATAAGTTATTAATAAATTGCTATTTTGTCTATTCACATCGCCCTTCTGTGTTTTTCTTCATGGATTTATATTTGCTGTGTGCTACATAACATTTGTAATTCTCTACGACGGCTTCTAATGTCAGCATGGCTCTGCTGCTGCATTCATCTGACCAAAAAGATGTGT
Organism: Chanos chanos; assembly: GCF_902362185.1. Lineage (NCBI taxonomy): Eukaryota > Metazoa > Chordata > Actinopteri > Gonorynchiformes > Chanidae > Chanos > Chanos chanos. The sequence goes on along the minus strand of NC_044495.1, from coordinate 40,096,237 downwards.
TCTGTCAGATCGTGATGCTGCAAAAGGGACTCCTTGACACTCCTTTTGTGGAGTTCTTTTCAAATTTTGACAGAGGTTAACGACAATAGCCTTTTTCATAGCACACTAGGGTACTCTTATCTACCTAGAACATCTTGTTTTTTTCCTTTCTTTTTTCTTCCTTTTTTTTTTGGAGGGAGATCATTCATAGATGTTGGTTTTTTTTTTTTGTTCGTTTGTTTTTTAAACTGAAGCTTAAATTGTACTGAAAAGGTACAGAGAAAAAACAGTTCTGGAGCTGGACTGACAGGTATTTCTGGGTCCCTGCCTGTGTCACCGTGCCCTGCCTGAGGCACTTCCTGACAGGGAGTATGCTGTTCGTGCAGGCCCCTGTGGGAGAAGCAAACAGTGTCAAAACAAGTTGTCACCTGACACTTTCTAGGGGTTTGGACATACCCATAAGGCAAAAGATTATCTTCTTCACACGAGAGGTTAAAAAAAAAGAAGAGAACTGATGTGTTGGAAGGATGATACGATATTTAGAATTATTTCAGTGGTGTTGATCCACAAGTGATGCTTATAACAAAAACACAAAACAAGAAATAATATTTTGAATCTAAACAAGGTGTCACTGCGAATTATTATGTAATGTGAGGGCTTAGCTGTGGACACCGGTGTACATCTGAATTTGCGCATCTTGCTTTGGAAACTAAACACCTAACCATCTTTCAAAGTTGTATATTTTCAGATTAGAACTTGATCTGCAAGTCCTATCATTTCAAAACTTTGAACATTTTTAAACTATTATTTCTATAAAATAATTGTTGTCGGAAGACACACACACACAGACATACTCATTTATGTATATCAGGAGAAAAACACTGAAAATGGAATAAACATAACAACTGTAATTATTTAATTGGATATGTGTCTACCCAGTGTTTTGTAATAGCATTAAAAATCAGCTTCCACCTCTGTCACTATAGGATATGTAGGCTGCTACAATTATTCATTGGTTCCCACGAGTGCTACACAGAGCCTTTTTGAACCAAAGAAGAAATTATAATTAGTTATAAAAAAAAAAATGGATGCACAAAGATGAGGATATGTATACAGACATGACAGGTAGAGTTATGTTCCTTTGACCCCTGTGGCCAGACAGTAAAAAGCAGACACCTAACGGTGCCAGCCTGGCAGGGTAAGGCCTAAATGGGACAACTGACTAAAGAGGAGACCAATAAAGCAGGGGTAAAAAAAAAAAAAGAAAAACATCTGGTGTACCTGTAGCCTTGTGTGCAGAAATTTTGTTCTGCTAAGTGTTAGCCTAGAACATTAATCAATGAGAATAACTACCACAATAAAGCACAAAAATGTTAAAGCCATGAATGACCTCAAGATACATCACAAATGCTACACCATGTTTTTTTTTTTGGGGGGGGTGGGGTATTTGCCAAACTGAAAGTATATATGTATATTTAAATATTTAAATAACCCTGTCAGATCCTGAACCTCTCGTAACCCACTTGTCAATATTTGTGCTATGATTTGAACAAAAATAATATTAGTACTCCTTAAGAGACATGACAATGAAAAATAGAATACATTGGGCAACGTTCAAATGTTACAGTTGTCACTGGGAATATTTGCTCTTCAAAATGTGTGGAGTATTGTGTATTTGTTTAGGTAAATGAGGAAAAGCTCCAACTGAAATGTTCAAAATTCTTGCGAATGAGACCTTTTTTTTTGGCACTAAGTCCAGAGTGATCCTTTTCGCCCATCTAGACAAACATTCCTGGAAGAATCTGTGTACTGGAGGAAAACATCTGTGTTTGACATTAACTTTCAGTCGCAGTGCAGCAGACCTGTTGGTCAGTTCCCGAAGAATTTTGAAGAATCTTTTCAACTGGTTGCTCTCCACTGTTAACACATCAGTGATACCTTACTACAGAAATGTAATTTGATATACAACTGGAGTTTGCTGTAATGGGAAAGCATCGACTGAGAGAGGCCTTTCAGGTTACTCTCTTTTTCTTTGAAAAAGGCAACTTTGTGACGTTTATATCTTTTTTATGGCTGAAATGTGTTACCACAGTGCAAGGCCTAGTCAGAGTAATCATTTCAATATGATGTAACAGAAAATAAATTCATTTCCTTTTGTTTCCCTACCGTGTCCTGGTACCCACTGCTACAGGTCCCTAAGACTCTTAAGCAGTGAAAATAAACTCAACAGGTTGCGGCTAAACTTGGCCTCTGTGCTAATCCTATGTGAAGGCTCTCTATCCATGTCATCCTCCAATGACAGCCTACCTACCCCACCAAAGGATTTGCTCGCACCCTCCATAGCAATTTCCGGTCCTGTGACAAGCTCAAGTTCCACAGACCCTGCCCCCCCCCCCAAATCCCCCTCCCTCCGCCACCGCCTCCACCTCCGCCGCCAGCCGACCGGAATTCGTCGCTAGTGCCGTGGTGTGTGTGTATTAGGCAGGCTGCCTGTGAGCAACACTGCTCTTCAGCTGAGCCATCCAGCTGTCTCTCTCGCTCTCTCTTTCTCTCTCGCTCTCTCTTTCTCTCTCTCTCTCTCTCTCTCTTTCTCTTCTCAACTGACAAGAGCACTAAGCTGAACATTTTGGGTTTGACAGATGGTCCAACCCACCACTTCCTCTTTGTCAGACCAGCAGACATGCTTGTAACTGTCTTTGCTCCACTCCACTCTGCCTCAGTCTCCAGCCCCTATATCCTCCCCTTAGATTTTAGACCCTTTTCTGGCTGCTCTCCAGGAGGAGGTGACACATCCCAGGAGACACGTATCTCTTAATCGAGCTGCAGACAGATTGCCAATTAAAAGGCTGACAGGTTTCTCCCCTCTTATCAGCGCTGCATGGGTGTAACCGTTTTCAAAGAAACCTGTTCGTGCAGCAAAATCTACTCCTTATCTCTCGTTATCTCATCAAAAGTGTGTGCCGGACAGACTAAACATGCTTGGGAATAGTTACAGTCAAGGGGGAAGGTAGTGCTAGCGTCTTCCACGCAGACAGTTTTGCGGACGCCGTTGTTTTACTCAGGCGATCTGGGCCTCCTTTTCCAGCCACCCACATGAGGACGCAGAGCTTCCGCTTCTGTGAAGAGCGTTCAGTCCTGCAAAAGTGATCTCCTTACCTCCTGTTCCTCAACACTTGCACACACACACTCTCTCTCTCCCACTGTCCATTCTCCTATGGCTGCTGCTAATGGGGAGATTCGTTAATGGTCCAGAACTGTTTGGGAGGAATTCATCAGCTGCAACTACCACTGGACAGAAACCACCAGCTTCCCTAAAGTTATAAAGTGCATTTATAAGCCTGGTTTCTTGTTTCTGTGTGTGTATGTGTGTGTCTGTGTGTGTGTGTGTGTGTGTGTGTGTGTTGTCTAGAGGGTTAATGGAAGAATTGGGAATTATTGTCCCAATCATCATTTTCTCCTCATGGAGCTCTGCAGAGAACTTTCTAGAACAGAGGAAGAGGGAGAGGAAGAGCTGTTCCTGGAACCCTGTCTTATTTTTTTTGTTGATTAGGGGTTTCTCTGAGTTTGGCCCGACATGTGGGTTTGGAAGACAAGTGCTTTCCTTGTACTGCCCAGTTAGTTTTTATTTTTATTTATTTATTTATTTGTCCTACCCACGCTTTAAGATAAAACGGCCTTTTGAATTTCACTCCATTCTTGGCTTAGGGACACAGAGGTCGAATATACTGTGAGGTTTTGCCATGTATGTCTGTGATTTCAAGACCTTTTTTCCTGCTCCGGATCTGATGAATATTTTTATTGGCTATCAGGTGAGCCACTAAACCCATGAGGTATTCACACTAGCGAGATGGGCTCCAGCTGCACGCTACAAGGAGAGAAGAGAGCGGCCTTGAGGCTGGATAAAAATAGAGGTTTATGTAAGGTCCTAAAGTAAACAGCTGTCCTCTATTGCAGAGGAGAACCAATCAAAAGTGTCTGAATAATTTGATAACAAAGACAAGTGGAGAAAAAAAATACAGTTTACCCGACATTCGGACTCACCCGAGAAACCTACTAAACGATGTCATGCTAAGGGATTCAGTCCGGTGAAAAGTATCGTTAGCGTTCGAGTTCCACAGCTGAACACTGTTGAGTGAAATTTGTCATTTTCAAACTGTTAACGGCGCCTATAAGCGTCATATTTGCCGCCATATTACCACCGCTCTGTTGTTTCTCATCAAAGTGCATGGAGGCTATATAGTAAATAGAGTAAAATATATTTAACAAACACACTACACACATTCCTTGTCTCTAAGAATGCCAAACCTTGATCTATTTCTAACACTGACGCTCCATTTCTCTTCACCACAGGAAATGATCAAGAGCTCCAAGCGTTTTATCACCTAAACGCCCAGCATCCGTTACTCACTGATAAGATAAGCGCATGTGTACATATTTACACGCCTCTGTTTTTGTTACATGCAATGAATGCTGGACGTGTGAGAAAGAGAGAGAGCGAGAGAGAGAGAGAGACCTCATCCTTCGTGAAGATACTCATTATAGCGAACAAACTTTATGAACCCTTGCAATAATGTACACAAACTGATATAACCAGCCCACGCATCTGTGGCAGTGTCAGGGCCAGCCTTTAGAGTGCCATCCCTGTAGAGCCCCTGCAACCAGAGAGATGCAGTGGTTCACAAAAGAAGTGCTCTCACCGATATGAATCATCAGCCACCGTCCCTGCTGAGCCCACACAGGCTCTGTGAAAAGAAGTAAAAATAGTCATTATCGTTTAAAGGCAGTTAAAAATACCACGCAGGACAGAGGGAGAAGGAAGATGAGAAAACAGTGTGTTCAGCCCACACAACCCTCCAGTAGACCTGATATTAGACCCAAATATTAGTCACCCCATGTGCAAAGCAATGCCTGCTCTGTCTCGTTCTCTCTCTCTCTCTCTCTCTCCTCTCTCTCTCGCGGGTCTAGTCATCACAGCTCACCCACTCCTCACCATAGCACTGTCTGAAACAGGACCTGGGTGAAAACAGTCACAGGTCTGCTCTGTCACCTCAGTGGCATTTTTTTCAGATATGATTAATGCCTCTATCAGTTTCCTGCTTCATTTAAAAGGCAAAATCACAAACAGAGAGAAGAGAGGGACAGAAAGAGGGGGAGGGGGAGAGAAAGAAAGAAAGAGAGAGAGAGAGAGAGAGAGAGAGAGAGAGAGAGAGAGAGCAGGTGTGCATCTATAATCAGGCCTTTTGTCCATCATTGTTTTGTTTTTTTTTTCAACATATTCCAGTCATAGCCTGATTTAACCTCATTAAAACACAAGATTATTAAAATGACACAACCTCCACAGGGACAGGAAAACAGCCTCTTCTCTTTGTCATTTGACTAACTGCTTTTATGTACTTATCTTTTTTTAGGCCCACAGAAAAAAAGAACAAATTAATGTCAGTATTCTCTGCCTTTTTCCCCCTCTTTCTCTCTGGCTTTTCACTGCTGTTCCAGATCTGGAGCTTATATCACCAGTCTTCTCACCAAAGCGGAGGTTTGACTCACTGCTGAGATGCCTCTGTTTTGCAGCACAGTTGCTAAGCAAATGCTAAAGGGAGGGAGGGAGAGAAAAGGAGGAGGAGGAAGAGGAGCGAGAGAGAGAGAGAGAGAGAGAGAGAGAGAGAGAAATAAATAAATAAACCACACATCAAAGCGACAGGCAGTGAATGTAGAGAGTGGAGGCTAGCATGAATGAGCGTGCGACCTCAGCTTCTGAATGAATCCTGCTAGATACACACAGAGCAGAGAGTCATTTCCAGAAAGTTCTCCGGTAAAGAGGCTCCACCCAGACGTCTGGGCTTCTCTAACCAGCTGCTCCAACTCTTAGCAGCAAGGCAAAATCATGCCGTGAGATCTGAGTCTGACATCCTGAAGAAAGGATGGCTTTCTCTCAGCATCTCTCTCTCTCTCTCTCTATCTCTCTCTCTCTCTCTCTCTCTCTCTCTCTCTCTCTCTCTCTCTCAGAGAACCACTATGATAAAAGAGGGGGGGGGGGGCAAACTCATTTTGGTGCTGGATTAAGTTAAGAACAATATTAGCACAGCACAAAACCCCTTACTGTGAGAACTTTGAGGATTATATTCTGTGTGGAGTGTGTGTGTGTGTGTGTGTGTGTGTGTATTTGTGAAAAATTCCTTTCTGCTTCATCTTACCTAATACTACTGTATATGCTGTAACTGCATTAAAATAATAGTATATTAGAGTACATCTCACGGACACTGTTTTGTTTAGTTTTTGTTTTCTATAGGACTCAAGCATATGTAGCAACTGTAAAATTTTGACAAAAGATTTTGAATCAATTGTCAGTGAATTGAAATGTTATGAAATGGCCAAAAGGTTAAGGTTAAATATTGGTCTGTTACTCAGCATCTAAGTGCAGACTTTGGCTGGATCCATCACTAAGAGAGACAAGAGAATGCTGTTGTAATATATTCTATTTATGCAGGCTGTGCATAGTTATGAATAAAAAAATTCCAACACACAGGAAATATTACTCTAAGAGACAGTGTCTCTTTAGAGAGGAGTTGCAGCAGTTTGGTTCACTCTGGCCTTGATTCTCAAGAAGCACCATTGGATTGACACTGAGGTGAAAACTAAGAACAGGAAGTTCTCTGTAATCAGTGTCCCCTTTTGTGTGTTCTGCTCTGCACTTCCTCCGCAACTCAAATAAACAGTTAAACTGTTTAAAAGGACTTACACAACCTTCAGAATGGGCCACACAGCTCAATGGGGTTTAAACAAAACCATAGGTGACATGGTGGATGTTTTTGTTTCGTATCTTAAAAAAAATAACGCCATGAAAATGCCTTTACTCACAAGTTAAACGTGTAGCACAATGCCACAGCACTCACAATGCCCCAACACTCACAATGCCACAACACTCACAATGCCACAACACTCACAATGCCCCAACACTCACAATGCCACAACACTCACAATGCCACAGCACTCAAAATGCCACAACACTCACAATGACCCAACATTCACAATGCCACAACATTAACAATGCCCCAACACTCACAATGACCCAACACTCACAATGACCCAACACTCACAATGACCCAACATTCACAATGACACAACATTAACAATGCCACAACACTCACAATGCCACAACACTCACAATGCCCCAACACTCACAATGCCCCAACACTCACAATGACCCAACATTCACAATGCCACAACATTAACAATGCCCCAACACTCACAATGACCCAACACTCACAATGACCCAACACTCACAATGACCCAACATTCACAATGACACAACATTAACAATGCCACAACACTCACAATGACCCAACACTCACAATGACACAACACTCACAATGACCCAACACTCACAATGCCACAACACTCACAATGCCCCAACACTCTCAATGCCACAACACTCACAATACCTCAACACTCACAATGCCACAACACTCACAATGCCACAACATTAACAATGCCACAGCACTCACAATGCCACAGCACTCACAATGCCCCAACACTCACAATGACACAACACTCACAATGACCCAACATTAACAATGCCACAACACTCACAATGGCATAACATTAACAATGCCCCAACACTCACAATGACACAACACTCACAATGACACAACACTCACAATGCCACAACATTCACAATGCCACAACATTCACAATGACACAACACTCACAATGCCCCAACACTCACAATGACCCAACACTCACAATGCCCCAACACTCACCATGACACAACACTCACAATGACACAACACTCACAATGACACAACGGCCGCAAAATTCACAAAACTCTCAAGTTGAGGACCTTCACAATGGAAACAGTTAGAATGGCACCTTCTAAATGCAAAGAGCCAGTTATCATGTATGATTCGTTTGCCAGACCATACATTTTAAATGCAAAGAGCCAGTTATCATGTATGATTCGTTTGCCAGACCATACATTTTAAATGCAAAGAGCCAGTTATCATGTATGATTCGTTTGCCAGACCATACATTTTAAATGCAAAGAGCCAGTTATCATGTATGATTCGTTTGCCAGACCATACATTTTAAATGCAAAGAGCCAGTTATCATGTATGATTCGTTTGCCAGACCATACATTTTGACACGTTGAAACATTTTCCCATAGCATCATACACGAATTATGAGTGCAGAGGAGAATTGTAAAGATGCTGTGTACCTGTACTTTTATGAGCCAGGCCCAGTATGCTGCTACTTAAGACTGTACTGAAGTGACCACAGTTAAACGATCCAATACATTAACTATTACAGGAAACAAACATTAATGAAACCAGAGGTTGTGTGATTCCCTTTTTTTTGGTTTTGTTTTGTTTTGCTTTGTTTGGTTTTGCTTTGCTTTGATTTGAGAACAAACAATACAAAACAAAAAGAAACAGAAAAACAACAAGAAGATAAAAGATATTGAGCCATGTGTGCAATTAAACTTTATGGGTGTGAGTCATATATGGGCAGGCAGACAACTCACACAAAGCTAATGTCATAGCAACACCCAGAACAACAACAGCAAACAACCATGTAGGCTAAACAAGGCCAGAACAGGAAGCCAGCTACACAGTTAGTGCTATCCTTGAGTCCTGGCATGCAGTTTTGGATGTCTCTGGTCATTGTGAAACCCAACACCGTACACATCCTTCTTCTCCAAAAAGGGACTCCTGAGCTCTAGGGACGGTCATTCATCTCAAATCAACATGCCCCACCCCTTCCACTCCTGACGACCACTCATCTGGAATGCGTCTGTGTGTGCTGGTATTTACCAGTGTAACAACTCTGCTTCCTGCACCTCCCAGATCACCCCCTCTCTCCTCAGCCACGGCACACAGACGGCCACTTGCTAAAATGACCACCACCTGCCCAGACGTGACCTTCTCCTCACTCAGGGGAGTGGTGTTAAATTGCCTTGACCTCGCATTCAACCCTCCCCAAATTTCACTGGTGTGATGAGAGAGGGAGGGGGGAGGGGTGGGTGGGGGGCTCTGATAACATCACGCTGGCCTTTAGTTTCTGTTGTTTCCCCTCGGTTATATTGAGGGTCACTGAGTGATAGGTGGAAGACCTGTTTTTGTTAGTGGGTTTTGTTTTTAACTATTGATGTGTTGATGACTCTCTGTGAGTCGTGAACCCATTTTGACCATGTGTGAAATTTTTGATTGTCACAGTTTTCTCTTTGCTTAACCTTTCTCTTTAAATTCTTCAGCTCAAGGATGTTCTTTGCCTACTCACCACATCCTGTAGCGTGATGTTTATGAATGCATTTGCAGCATGGTGACTGTACTCAAGTTATCATGGTTTTCTTTCGTTTTTGTGTGTGTGTGTGTGTGTGTGTGTGTGTGTGTGTGTGTGTATGTGTGTGTAGTTGCTTTAGAGTTCAGTTGAAAGAGTCACCAAGGCTGAGGGTAATCTGAGGGTAATCTGAGGGTAATCTGACTGCATGTTGTATGATAATATCAACAAGCTTCTCATTTGTTGTAATGGGTGTCGGTGGCTTAGTGTAAATGTGGGAAGGCTCGTCACTGGGTTTAAAGAGACACACGCACACACTCACACACACATACACACACAAACATTCTAGCATCAATGCAATTTAAAACCATTTATTTAATCTCAGCATCAATCTCACCAGAGAGCCTCTGAGCTTCAGCCCCTCTTCAGATTACACTGAGGAATCAGAGAGAGGGAGAGAGAGAGATTAACACCTGTTCAAACTACCCCTCCCCAATCTCTCCATCCCTTTCCTTACATGATACAACTTCAGTGCAACCCCCCCCCCCCCAAACCTACTCAATCCCCCCACCAGGCAACCTGCCACTACTTCCACAAAGCCCTCCCCTTTAACTGACCCTCAATTCCCCCTAAAACCAGGGTCCTTGTGGCGGCGTAAAAGAGAGAGAGCCGTGAACGACAGCTGCACCTTAACTGCCTCAGGAGAAGGGAAGGACGGCGAGGAAGGAAAGGGTGGATGAAAGGAAGAAAAAACTCTTTTCAGGTGGCCTGCGATTGATGGCCGAGCCACCAGTTCCACAGCAGTGAGACTTTCCCCACGAACATGCTGCCCCTCTGGGTTCCTTTCTCCCACACACACAGACACACACACGCACACAGTTTTACACACCAGAACAGTTTTACACACTAGAGAGCTGACTGCATAGACTCAAAAAAAAAAAAAAGTTTCGGGAAAAGAATAAGAAAAGGGAAGAAATGGCTTACGAGCCGTTGGGCCTTGTTTTTTAATGGAAGAGACCGGAAGGGGAGAGGATGAATTTAGAAGTTAATTGGATATTAGAAAGAGAGTGTGTGTGAGTGAATGGGGGGCGCATATCGGGGAGCGTGTGGGTTTTCTCTTCCGAAGACCTCGGCTGCTAGGTTACAACAGCAGGCCATCAGTCGCCACAAAGGGGGCTTATGGTACCCCCCCCCCACCCCCCACCACCCAACCCTGCTGTGCATAGGCCGTGGAGAATGGATGAAGAGGGGTCAGAAAAGGCCGGACGCCCGGACTCCTCTCCTCCCTCTCCCCCACCTCCCACTGAATAACAGATTTCACGCTGTCTGACGGAGAAGGGAGTCGAGGAGCAGAACGAGTGGGCAGTGGGAAGATGGGAAGCGCAGGCCGCCATTCAAAAGTGTTAAATGATAGTGAAATGGTGGGATTTTAGCGAACAATGCAGGCGCGGTAATCCTCTTTTCCAGAACTTCCAACACACACATACACACACACACACACACCCCTGTTCCACTCAACTTCTCTCCCCTCTCTTCTTTCCCCATAACCCAGTCTTTCCCTTTGAGTCCAGATGCCAACTCTCATTCTTGGCCAATGGGGAAGACCATTAAAGGTGAGGAGGAACTTATTCCTCAGTGAACTCTGGAAATCCCCACTGAATAATGAATGTAGAGGTTTGCTGACTGCAGGTGGTGGAGGTTTAAGGCTATTGAAATAGAGGTTTGAGAGAAAAGGGCTGATAGGTTGAAAGTATTGGTCCTCTGTGAAATTCAAGCCTCGAAGAGCGTGATGAAAGGAACTGAGAGGTCAGGGGTCACTAACTTCCTGAGGGAGGAGAGGAGGTTGTTTTTTTTTGTCACCCTCTTTCACACTGCCTGGGAGAAGGTGGGAGGGCATAAAAGGTCACTGTTGTGTCAGCAGGTCACCTTTGAGTTTGAAGAGGAGAGAGATAGGAGGATAAGAACTGTGTGCTACAGAGAGTCCATGGAGAAATGTAGTCTCTATCTCTATCTCTCTCTCTCTCTCTCTCTCTCTCTCACACGCACACACACACAAATATGAATGTAGAGCAACTCTGTGACCCAGTGAGACAGGAACATCTGAGCGTCTGAAACTCTAACAGTGCTTCTAAATCTGGATTATAACCTCTACATAAATCCCCAAAGGAACAGAGAATTAATGATTGACTGGCTGACTATCAGAGTACATGAAAGGAAAAAAGGAAATGAATGAAATAAAGACTGAAAGAATGAATGAATGAATGAAAAACACATGACATAAAACACAGTGGAACCTGGCATAGGACTGACTAGAAAATTTAATATATATTTTTATATGAATATATCATTTTCTCTTATTTTACAGAGAAACAGTTATGTGTCTCCTTTTTGCAGATTAGAGAGGAAAAGGTTTTGTGTAAAGTCTGGAGATAATCTGATGTTCTTGTGCTATTCCTGGAGAGCGTAATGGATGCAGAAACAGTAAGGTTTGGGAAATGGATCATTAAAATGTCCTGATTACCTTTTTTTTATTCTGATGGGTAGGAACCAAACTGTTCACTCTGGAAACTTGGCGTGACATTCAGGTTAAGAGAATGTTAAATGTTAGGGAGTGTGTTTAAATGTTAGGGATTACTTTTAAATGTTAGGGATTATGTTTAAATGTTAGGGATTATGTTTAAATGTTAGGGAGTATGTTTAAACTTTAGAGATCATGTTTAAATGTGAGGTGGTGTGTTTAAATGTAAGGCAGTATGTTTAAATGTGAATGACTGTGTAAATGTTAGAGATTATGTTTAAATGTAAGGCAGTATGTTTAAATGTTGGGGAGTACGTGTAATTTGTCAATAGACTGAAAAAGAGTGACCAGAAATGATCATATTTATGTGACATGCACACACCTGTATGAGGCTGTGTGTGTGTATGTGAGTGGGTGTGTGCGTGTGTGTGAAGAGAGCCAGAGAGTGGAATGTGTGAAGAGACAGCAGACATGCTGTAAATGCATTGTTGAAAGGTATGCCAGCTGCTCTGGTGTCCATATCTCGTCTATCTGGGTTCATGTGGAGAGCACGAGAGAGTGAGAGAGAGAAAGAGAGAGAGAGAGAGAGAGAGAGAGAGAGAGAAAGAGTGAGAGAGAGAGAGAGAGAGAGAGAGAGAGAGAGAGAGGTGTTGAAGAAGGTACTAAAGCACTCATTCTAACCCTCATCTGCCTGCCAGGCCTACAGTAAGCCCAGTTAACTGAAACTTTCCAAGATATTTCCATGCCAACAAGGCCAATGAGTACATATTTATCTCTCTGTCCACGGAGCCATGCTGGGAGTACTTTCCCTTTTTGCACTTAGACATAGCATGCAAATCAGACTAGGTGGTATTTCACAACAACTGACCTATATAAGAAAAAAAAAACCTTTGTAGAATCCACCAGACATGCTACTTCAGACATATTTCAATAAGTTTACTCAGTCACATAAACTCACAAAAATAATTCTCCCACTAGATTTTTCAGATGTGTGTATACAAGATAATCTGTATCTTGCGCTAGTGATGTATTCATGTTGGTGTAGCTTCAAGTCACTAAATGTTAACGTACTTAAGCACGGCACACATTAACACGGGAGTGTCGTGTAACAGTCATTTCCCTAACACATTATGCCGTCTCGTTACCTTGAGAAATCCCAAAGGAACAGCACAATAATAAATCCTGCTCATCTTATCTCCCTTAATCTCCCATTACGAAACATGCCATACTTAACATCCTCCTGTACCTCAGTCAATAGGGCCCCTTAAAAAAACCCGCACGCACACACACAATACCCTGAGGTCCATTCTCTGGCATTTTGGGTTTGATGTTTGGTGTAAAACTGAACAAGCATAGGGGTAATAGTGGTGGGGATGAAGGTAGTTAAGGGTTGGGACTGGTTATATACTGGACTCTCTGCCATCTGTGTGTCTATTCTGCAGTTAGTGTGACCACAAGTCTGTGTGAGAGGTGGACATTCAGCTGCCTTCTAATCCAAACGGAAAACAGCCAGCACAGGTACAGAGGACATTTCAGCTGTGTGTACCCTGCCCTAAAACACACACACACACACACATACACACACACACACACACACACACAGAGTATTGGACATGAGCTATTAATAGGAGCTCTGACTGGAATAGAACCGCATTTTTTTTCTCAGGAATTATTGACACTGTTGGGTTATTTTTAAAACACAAATGTGAAAAAGGAGAGCAACCAGAGAGATGTCAGGATTCCACTCCACACACACACAGACACAGACACACACACACACACACACACAGACACAGACACACACACACACATACACACACACACACACACACACAGACACACACACACACAGACACACACACACACACACACACACACACACACACACACAGACACACACACACACACACACACACACACACACACACACGCACACCAGTTCCACAAGGAAGGTGAGGGTTGGCCTGACTTCTGTATGACCGGCCTTCGTCTGAAATCTGGACAAAAGCGGCAAAGCAAAGCCTTGTCTTTTATGATCGCTCAGAGAGGAAACAGTCGTGACAGCGGAGGGAGGTAACGCCTCTGTTTATTACCCCTGTGCATCATAAAAAAAAAAAAAAACTAAAACAAAGCAAGATGTGGGCAAGTCTTTCACTCAGTCTGGATTTGTATGTGCTTTAATGAGTGAGAGAGAGAGAGAGAGAGTGAGGCTGTGCTGTCTGGCAGGCTTGCAGAGAGGTCAGTAAAAGCTGAGCGGTCCAGCTCTAATCAACCGTCAGAGAACGGAGGAGAGCACAGAAAGTGCTGGCTGGAGGTTCTCTGGCAGGGAGGCTGGGAGGGAGCTAATGAAGTGGAGGAAGGAGACGCAGCTCTAAGTGGTGAGAACTGCGGGGAGCCTGTCTTAAGAGCTCCACGCGCTTGTTGAGGCTACGTTTTGTTTATTGTTTTTTTTTTTTTTCCCCAAAAACAGCCTCTGCAGAAAGTCGCCTCTGCAGGTTTTTCCTCTCTTTTTTTTTTTACTGCCTTTTTTTGCACCACCTTACCGGAATATTCTCACTGGATGTGGAGGAAGGGTCACGGCTTGAGGTCAGCCGCAAACACAGCACCAGTATAACAGCTGACAACAGAGCTTTGGTAACTGCTACACATTTACAACTCACAGGGTACACAAACAGCCGACAATGGCTAATTCTGTGCTGATGAACGATTGATTGACACTCAGCGGCCTTGGTTGCTTTACCTTTGGCCAGAACGATATGTCCAGTCCTTAGGTTTCAAGGCCCAGGTGATGAGGTAATGGCCCGCTGCCAGAGCGAATCCTCTGGGCTCATACATTTTTGATAGGCCAGTGTGGTCATGTCTCTGGGAACTTCCTTCCTTCCTGCCCTTGCATGCCTGCCCAAGCAAGTGTAAGGGATCCGATCAGGTCACCTTCCCCTGCAGCTCCTGAATACCGCGCTTCTCAGTAACAGCCCTGGGCAGAGGTCACGTCTTCCGTCTCTCTCTCTCTCTCTCTCTCTCTCTCTCTCTCTCTCTCTCTCACTCGTGGTGCATCTGCCGAACAGAGTGTAAATGAGTGGCATGTTGCATAACTTGGTATTCATGCCTGTCGCAGTGAAACAGGTGTTTGATTTCCACCATTTGCTCAAAGCTTTGAGTCAGAGGAGAGCTAAATAGTTTGTTTTGAACAGTTGTGTTGTGTAAAGACCTCGTTTTGACACCCCATCGAGACTAATTTGTTTGGAGCATAGTACATCCATTCTGTATCACTCTAAATGCAGCTATCGGGAATGAATGGTTTTGCCTCGGTTTTATTTAATAGATTTTGGTTTTAACGCCATAAGCAGGACAAAAATCTTTGACCTGTATTCTGTTAGGGTTACCAATTCTGTCTCATATACAGGGGCGCACAACAATAGACTCCTGAGCTAGAACACACCTTCTATTAAAGTGAAATCATGTTTTGGAACTGTGCGCATGAAGTGTATCACACAAACCTGTTAGACACTGAGTGTTGTGTCTGCTTGGACTGCACAGTTTTCTGAAAATACACTGAATATCTTCTTGAGAAGTTATTCCAGGAGTGACAGTTCTCCTCCTCCATTCGAACATCCTAAATCATAATGTTGTAAGTTAAGCTGTTGCAGTTAACTAGGTTTTAACTAGCTAGGAGGCTAGCATGGTTACTAGTTAGGGAGCACATCTAGCAGCCTATAGTTTATTGTTCAGTTCAGTGCAGGTCTATTATCATTTAAGGTATCATTTACCTTAGTAGATGCACATTTTAGATCAAGAGTGGATTGACCAACATCTTGCTACGAATACTTTCTTGGTGTTTCAGTTATGCTAGCGTTTTATTATCACTTTGTCACTGGTGTCGGACATCAGGTCCAGTTGCACAACCTTTTAAAACCCTGAGGTTCTTGCAAGCATGTGGATTTTAAATCCCCAACACCCACATTTCCACACAAGTTCTTTAGAAAAACAGGTCAAATTACTACATTCAAGCTTTTAGGGCAAAGGTTACTTCTCCACAGTCTCAGATTACATTTACTGTAAATTATGTAAGCGCGAAGAGGAAGCAAGCAATAGTTTGGGGTGATTTGTTTTTAACTGAGGCCTAATTTAATTTAAAATTGCAATGAGCAATAAAAGTGTTTCATTTTCTGTATAGTTCCTCAGCACTGCACTGTAACTGAGCTCTATCAGACTACAAAATCAATATCTTGACACTGACTATAAATAGGAAACTCTCTCTCTCTCTCTCTCTCTCTCTCTCAACTCTCTGCACAAAAGATGTCATATGTCATGAGACACAGAAAAGAGGCCAGATATAACCACAACTGCTTTGTGTCAAAGTCCACATGACTACCAGACAAAAGCTGCTATTCATTAGCTTACAGAACGAAAGAAAAATGCACTGTATCTCAGAGGAGCAGCATGGGCCCGATGCTTCATAAAGCTTAGTTTTGTTATTACTTTTCCATTATGTGAAATTTTAAAGAGAAAGAGATTACTTTGTCTGTCTATTCTTTCAGCTGTGGGGCACAGAAGAGAAAATAGAAAAACAAAATGCTCGTTCAGATTTAGGTTACCCATCTTAAGATTTATTTTACAGCAAATATAAAAATTAAGGAAATAGTTCACTCGTTTTCCACTGTATAATTGTCTTTTGATGTTAATTCTCTTTGGGGCACTGTAGTTTTTCTCCTCTGCAGAATCTCTCTGAGTCATTCTGACTAAGTTAACTTTGAACTAAGCTGTGAATTACAGACAGTTGTGTAATGTTAAGCTAGAAACAAACATCCTGAGAGCATGTTGTACCAGCTATCGTTCCACTTCTTCCCCCTATTCTTTATTTGACCAACTGGTGAGAGGTCAGAGCTGTGGTCAGCAGTGCCCTGACCAAAATGGCCCACTTGGGGCAAATCCCACACCCGCAAACATTTATTTCCAGCTATAAAAATTCCTCAGGGTTATTGTCGTGGGCTGGAGAGGCCTGTGTTTGACAGAGGGTTCAATGGGTCATTCCATAGACAGAGAGGACTTCCACACCTGATAAGAGAGAGAGATTACCACACACACACACGCACACACACACATGCGCACACGCACACACTCACACACAGAGAGCAGAGAATACTTTTGAAAACAAGAATGACAAGAATGGAGGGTGCTAGAAGTGACAACCACAGAGATTGAAACATGAAGAGACTGTAAATGCTCCCCCTCCTCTCTCTCTCTCTCTCTCTCTCTCTACCTGATTGATTCTGACTCCGCTTCATAAGCCATGAGGCAAAGCATACATGTATTGTCCACTGCATACATTTACACATTGCAATGTATCACAACATCATCAGAGGTCTATGAGCCAGATTTATAGAGAACTAATAATGCAGAGATAAAGTAAATGTATGAGATGATACAGTGACATCATTTTAAGTTTGATGTGCTTTGTTTGAAAAGAATGAAGAATCATACCTAATTACAAAACTTTGTCAGTGAGAGTTGTTTAGATGTATGACAAGGCTCTGAAATCATTTCATTACCTCATTCAGAGCAAAACTGCAAACATGTAATTGTTGTTGATAATATTTTAAAGAGAACAACACTGCTCTAGTTCTCTCTCTCTCTCTCTCCTCTTACTCTGAGCTAAGATTGCATTAAAGCCAAAGAGCTAAGACTGCAGTCTGCAGCCTGCTACTGTGTAGTACAGACCCAAAGGAGAGAGAAGGAGAGCGCAGGGAAGAAGGAAGGGCAGTGCTTGTGAAATATTAATGAGCTGAAAACAGCTCTGTCACAGCCAGTAAACGACTGCTCTTTTCATTCTCTCTCCACTTGAACTGTGGTAAACAGAGAAAACAGCTCTCGTTGCCTCTGCCCCCCGAAACAAAAACGATCAGGTTAAGAGTCAGTGTAAACCGGTGTCATTTTTTAGGTTAGTGTATGTTATTGGATTAAATTACTGAATTATGTTAAATTACAGATGTGTTCTTGCTTGAAAGGGAGCTTGGGTCAAAAAAAAAAAAAAAAACACATTTCAACATAAGGCAGTTTCTCTGTAATGACATAAATGGTTTTACTGTGTTTTGTAGAGCTGAAAGCCCAGCTCAACGCAATTCATTTTCATTTCAACAGAGGCGTGAATCGTCTCCTACTGTTATTGCTGTTGTTTGTAGTGGTTGTGTGTGTGTGCGTGTGTGTGTATGTGTGTGTGTGTGTGTGTGTTGGGCTAGAAGCCAGGATGTGGTCTATGACTGTAAGGAGGGGCAGGGTTCTGGGGTTAAGTGCTTGAGCTACAAAGGAACTCAAGTAGAACTTGGAACACCGTATGGTTACTCTCTGGAACTGACTACTGTGGGACTCTGTTTTTCCTCAACCACAGGAAGAAGGAAAAAAAGCTTATAATTTTGCACGCTTTTTTATAACCTTTAATTTAAGCATATTGTACTTTGTCTTGTGCTGTTGTTAAATTAAAATGCATAGGGCCCTACACCCACTCTTTCTGTCGCTGTTTTAACAGCTCCAAGGTTAGTGTTAGCATTGCTTTTCTTTCAACATGCAGTCTCTCATGACTCAGTCAAAGTAAAAGGGTAGTGCCTATAAAATGTATGAAAATGCAACCCATTTGACCTCCAATGAACATTAGAATTCCTCTTTTCCTCCATAATTTGGTGCTTCTCAAGAAAAAAAGACAGTAAGAACGACAAAGGAGGTTATGAGGAGCCATGATCACTCAGCTTTTTCAACTTTAAAACTATTTTAACCGTTAAATTATTTAGTTTTATTTAGCTTGGTCTCTCGTTTAACCATTCTGTTTACGAATCCTTCATGTTCTGTTACCGAGCGTGGGATACACAGAACATGCACTGCTAGAGGGCATGTGGCATCACCCCACTTATCAGAACCTTTAAACATCATATTTTCTATGAGTGGGATTAAATGTACACTTATCAGGACCTTTAAACATCATATTTTCTATGAGTGGGATTAAATGTACACTTATCAGGACCTTCAAACATCATATTTTCTATGAGTGGGATTAAATGTACACTTATCAGAACCTTTAAACATCATATTTCCTATGAGTGGGATTAAATGTACACTTATCAGAACCTTTAAACATCATATTTTCTATGAGTGGGATTAAATGTACACTTATCAGGACCTTCAAACATCATATTTTCTATGAGTGGGATTAAATGTACACTTATCAGAACCTTTAAACATCATATTTTCTATGAGTAGGATTAAATGTACACTTATCAGGACCTTTAAACATCATATTTTCTATGAGTGGGATTAAATTTACACTTATCAGAACCTTTAAACATCATATTTCCTATGAGTGGGATTAAATGTACACTTATCAGAACCTTTAAACATCATATTTTCTATGAGTAGGATTAAATGTACACTTATCAGGACCTTTAAACATCATATTTTCTATGAGTGGGATTAAATGTACACTTATCAGAACCTTTAAACATCATATTTCCTATGAGTGGGATTAAATGTACATTTATCAGAACCTTTAAACATCATATTTTCTATGAGTGGGATTAAATGTACACTTATCAGGACCTTTAAACATCATATTTTCTATGAGTGGGATTAAATGTACACTTATCAGAACCTTTAAACATCATATTTCCTATGAGTGGGATTAAATGTACACTTATCAGAACCTTTAAACATCATATTTTCTATGAGTGGGATTAAGTGTACAGGGTCATTACATGGGAAATAGAAACATCTGTAATGTACAGATGTGTATGTTTGAATACACACATGATACGTTTTATGTGCACTGTGGGGACACTTTTGCATTTTTGCACTTTGTAATGTCCCTTATCATATTAAATAAAACACATTAAAAAAATAGGTGAGTAAACAGTTTTTTTAGACACTGTGGCTATGTCAAGTGTCATAATCAACACGATCATCATTCTATTTCCAGAAAATGATGACAAAAGTTTGTTCACTTCCCCCTTTTTCTTTTTAACCACAGACATCCCTTATGGTACATATTTTAAACTGCCTTCCTCCAAAGGCAAAGCCTTATGAATAATTTCCTTTTATACTTAACTTTTTTATAAGTTACACAGGGATTCCACAAACAACTCAGACTTGGTACACTCCTTGGACACTATGAGGTGCTCCCCCTTTTCTCCCCCTCCAAAACATTATGTTAGCATTTTTAAACTTGGGCTTGTTTGGCACGCTGTAAACACCCCATCTAAACATTTAAACAGGAAGGAGTACAGTAAGGACCCCCTCCCCCCCTGCCCTTCCCACAGCACAAGTCAGCTTTATAATTTAGGACATAATGAATCATCACATCACATGATGCTCAAGACACCTGATGCTGTTTCTTCAGTTGCCTGCTGATTGGTTTCACACCTCAGAAAGTCAAGCCGTGAGACTTGCAGATGAGTTTAGACTTTATTCAACTGCCAAGATGAAAGTGCAAAAGTGCAACATCAGAGGGTTATGTATGTGAATAAAAACCACATTTTTTCTTTTTTTTTGGTTCAGACAGAAACAATCCAAGAAATCACAATTCTTCACAGTTCAATTTTTAAAATTAGAACAAATGGATCAGTGTCTATAATTTCCATTGAGACTTTTTGTACAAGTCAAGCAAAGGTCAATCTGTCTTAAACCCTGAACTCTGCCTAAAATGAAATACTGACCAAGGTCAGAGGGAGAGAGAGAGAGAGAGAGAGAGAGAGAGAGAGAAATGCATTTAGAACATGTCCTCAGCAATGCTTATATGATCTGTCTATAATCTTTCTCATTCAATTAAGCTTTGTTCTTAGGGAACATTTGTACTAAGGCATTATTACACACTGCGTCATCTGTGAGTTTAATATGTAAGGTAAAGAATATTGATCCACTACTCATCTGTGTGACTTTATTGTTACATAATGTGAGTTATAAAAAAAGAGAAAGGGAGAGAGAGAGAGAGAGAGAGAGAGAGAGAGAGTGAGTTGAAGGTTTCTACTGCTCTCGACTTAAATGAAAAAGTCAGCATGGATTTGTCAGCAACAGTGGGTCTGTGGCGGAAATATGACCAGTTGAAAGGGAAGATGAACTCAGACTGAGTTGACATCAGAGAATCAGAGTCATCAAGCAAAAAAAAAAAAAGAGAACGGAAAAAAGGCCAAATATAATTTCTTATTTCACTTACGTTGACATCAGACTAACGAAAAGGCAAAACATCAACAATGAAGACAAAGGTGATGTATTATAGATGCATTTAGTCACAAGGTGTATTTAGTCATTTCCTTATGAATATTTTATATTCAAACATCAGCCTCTCTCTCTCTCTCTCTCCTGCTCCCCCTCCTCCTCTCTGAGTCTGACTTCATCAGCAGTGTGTGAATCCTTTTCCCTGACATTGTATTTTAAATTAGACAAACAAACATTTACACTTTTATGAAGATGCTGAGTTCATGTGATGTTTTGAGTCCATGTGGAGTGACATCAGACAGTATAAAATTCTTTTTCCCTCATCTAAAAACAACTGAAAAACAACAACAATAACAACAAAAACCTTCCTCCACACAATTATATTATATCTACTGCAAATGGTTCCCAAGGTCAGAATCATAGATTTTAATCATGATGCCTAATAATTATCACAAATGCGAATGCAAACATTTTTTTTAATCTGAGAGATTGTGACAGCGTGATTATGTCTTAAGAAAAAAAAAGTGTCAAAGCTTGCTTATGTTACCAGAAACCTAAGCCCATGTGTTGACGTGGGCTGTAGAAAAGTGTCCAGGCAGGCAGCAGCACTGCCTGAGTAGGAACCGTGTTACTTTGTGTTCCTCACACTAATGGGTGACATACATTTCCACATCCTGAAAGGTGTTAGATTAGCATGGAAGTGTGAGAAGTTTTTTTTAGTCTTGTCGGTCACTGCTGTATGTGGCTTTGGAGGAGGTTCTGAGCGAGCGTTTACCCTTGCTTTGCCTTACCTCCCTCCCTCCCTTCTAGTCCTATTTATGATATGCGACTTTTGTGGTTGATTTCAGAGAAACACTACCTAGAGCACTGGCACAGAGAGTATGGCATCTGACTGAGGACTCAGGATGTGTGGGTCTGTCAAAGCGGTTCTAAAAACAGTACTGTGGCTATAACACTAAGAAAATCTTTTTCTGCTTCTCCTGTTAAAATTTGAGCGTGCATGCGTGTCTGTGTGTGTGTGTGTGTGTGTGTGTGAGTGTGTGTGTGTTCTTCTGTGTCCATCTTCTTGTTCTGACTCACTGGCCTCCTTCCCCTTTTATTTTTTGTAATGTGTTGAAAACTGTGGGATTAAGTGAGTGAGAAACTTTTAAAACTGAGTGTTAACGTGAATTTCAGGTGAATGAGATTCAGAGTGAAGAAAACAGTGTGCTGTGAATCTGAGCTCATTTTAAACACCTTACTTCCTTAGGAAGCAAGCGAGAGCTGAACAGCTTGGTCACAGATAAGCCTTTTCTTTTTTTTTCTTTCACATTTTTGGGAAACGAGGGATGAAAGGAACGGGTTTGGACGTCAGCGGGTTGTTACTGAGCCTTGGATTGGACATCTGAGGGAAATGCCTCACCTCTCGTGCAAACCCCATCAAACACATTCTTGTCTGCACTCACTCTCTACGTTCAGTAAAAACACAGGCTCCATGCTGTCCTTTCCCACGGTTCTCTGTTATATCTCTCACGGTCAAGTCATCTCCTCTGCTCTCCAAATCTGTTTCAACATGACTATGACTCTTCTACAGGTACACTCAACAGTTTTACAGCAGTTGTGCTGTGCTAAAACAAAGTGGCCATCTGACCCTCTGAGAGAAGCTCAGGCTTAGCTCATATGTGAGACCATGGATTACACCCCCCCCCTGCCACCCCCAAGAGAACCGTTCTGTAACCAAATACAAATAAGTACCCACATAAGTCATTGAGTGTGTCATGACTTGGGGGAAATATTATGATAAACTCCATACCTTGACCTCTAGAAAAATGTTCTAAATAATGTTGTTCATACCAAATGGCTGCTACACGGACACACACACACACAGACACACACACAGACATGCATGCAAACAAATATCTGGAATATAATGGCACAAAAAAAAAAAATTGTCAGGCCATTAATAAAGTGATACAAATGGACTGGAGCAAGTTGTAAATGTTAAGGTGACATAGACCTATTCTTCCCAACACAAAAAAGAACAAGAACAGTTTATAAAAAGAGCAAGAACAGTGTATGACAATGAATGCTTCCTAAATACCCCCCCCCCCCCCCCCCCCCAAAGTCCTATGAGGGAAGTAAAATTTTGGGAGAGCGTGGAATGAAAATCAAATACACCCTAATGTAGCGAACTAACATTTCAATAAATTAAGTAAGTAAGTAATGATAATAATCAATTTTTCTTCTTATGCCACTTGAAGAGCTCTCTGACACGCAAGCCTTGGATACTGAAGAGAAGAAGGAAGCCAGCTGACGCAGAAAAAAGAAATAAACAAAAGAGAGAGAAAAAGTAGGAAAGTAGAAAAGTAGAGTGATGCTGAGAAGGAAGGGAATGGTGTGGGTGCAGGCAGAAACGTCTGTCACGCAGAGATAAAAAAAAAAAATGGAAAAGACAAGGAGACTCCCTTCAAATACGTAACACTGCTCAAAGTGATGCGAGGAAAAGAAAGTGATGCGAGGAGGAGGGGGTTGGGGGGGGAATCTCTGATTCATCCGGCTCCATAGGCAATTTGGTTTTTGGCTCAGTGAAAGAGTGGGATCCACAGGGGGAAGCAGGGGAGGCGCGCTGGAGATGTTCCGTAAAGGCTGGAGGATGCAGATGACGACAGGATGACGACGGAGAGCCGTCCGTAAATAAAGACAAAGAAAAAGAAACAAGTAGGGCAGCCAGGCTGGAAATAGGACAGAGCTGAAAAAACTTGTGTAAAATTTGCTTGTTCTCCTTAAGAGTACTTTCTGTACCTCGCACAACAGCTGGTTCGTAACCGTTCATCTTTCTCTGGTTACTTCAACCACCTCGCGCAGGTCAACGACCACTGCGACCTTTCCTCTGACCTGTTATGACCTCTAATGTCGTGGTAGAAGGTGAATGATCAGCATTCTCCTCACTGTGTACAGGGAGCTCCCCAACCAAGGGAAGGAAGGTTTCCAGCTGTGTATGTATGTCTGAGTAAGAGGTCATGCAGGTCGCATAAGAAAGACAATGGGCTGACCTGAAGAACCTGTTTTGGTCAACAAGGTTATATATGATGATATGAAAATATTGTTCCTAAAAAATGATAAGGCCTATGGACCGGATAAAAACCTCTTCTCTTCCCTGCTTTTTGTGTACCAAAATATCTGTATCTTTATTTTTTTTTAAATCAAGGGCCAGCAGGAAAACATTCAACACCCCCCCACCCCCCACCCCCTTAGTTGCCCAGACAGAATCATCTGACGTCTACCTTAGACTCTTAATGATGGGCGTTTGAGACATCCACTGATCTGGGACCAGTGGGAGGCTTACGAAACGCTGCCATCACGCTCCTCATTGATAAATGCTGGGAAGAATTCTCGACTGTTATGTAAGACATTAGTCATCCTGGAATGATTCATTTTTCCCCCCTCTCTCTTTTTCTGTCTTCTCCCCTTCATTCCATGTCTTCCTTTCTCAAGTTCTTTAATTTGATATGTTGGGAAAATGGACGGGGGTGGAGGGCGGGACTGACTTTTTTTCCCCCAAACTGAAGATGCTAGAAGGAGGATGCCCACTCAAAAATCAAAAAACAAAATGAATCCAGTGACTTGACCAAATGGGAACAATTCAAACAGCCCTGCTGAAACCACAGTGAACCCAGATGCCCTCACGGTTGAACTAACAACACACAAATATCATTTCTCTTTCCCAAACGTCCCCTACACAATATTACAAAAGAAAAACACATATAAATAAATGTCAGTGTACTTTGGCAGTATACGCAGAGAGGGGCAGAAATCATGAATAAGATATGTGCTTTTGTGCTGGATATCTTTGGTTAGCAGTGGACCGCTAAACATATATTGCTGCTTGACATCCTTGGCTTTAATTGGACTGTAGCTCGAGCGCTGTTAAAGTTTATACTCACTTTGAGTATATGTTAGCAGCTAACAGACAATCCGCAGCAGAGCCCACAAAGAATCCGTTTTTTTTTTACAAGCTTTTGTGTTTCACCTGTGACACCTTTGTTGTTGTTGTTCTTCTTCTTCTTCTTCTTCTTCAAACTGAGTCTTCGTCACCTCTTTTGAACCAAGATGTTTTCATTTAGGATTGCAATAACACGAGGGCAAAAATACTGACATTTTTTAACTTCTCCTTGACACCTTTACTGAGGCACACATCAGCTGGGGACGTACAAATGATATATCATTCCTATTGACATATTGCATCATTCTGACAATAGCTGCCGTCGTAATTAAAGAGCTGTCATGGTTTTTCTCATAATCTTTGTTTTTTCAATAATAAAAATACTTAGGCTGTCAGTGATCTTGGTTGCTCACATTTTCATCAGTTAATCGTTGCGTTCACTTTTAAGATCAACACGTGCATCCACTTAAAAGTAAACGGGAGCAGACTCAACGCAATTACACATCGCGCAGTTTACCTGTACATGCGGAACACAGGGTTTGATTTTTTTTTATTTTTTTAATCTATTTATTTGCAATTTCCCTTTCGTCTAATCGCTATTGACTGTCTGTTAGTCTGTCAGTCGGTTTGTCACAAAGGAATAACAGCTAAAATTCCAAAGAAACGAAAAGCTGTCCAAATCACCGACAAACACCGAGATAAAGGTTATAATAAGCCCACATGTCAATAATAGTGAACTTCCCCTTTAGCACGCATCAGGACTTTTGTATTACCTCTATACAGAAACGAAGTAACTGAATATGTCTACAGTGATTTTAGCGACTCGTCTCCTAGCACTGACTGTTTTGAAACAAACATTAATGAGATTGAACCATTTACGGAGCACAGATAGTCTCTATTTGTAAGCTAAACATTATTACTGGAGAATGTGCTGTTAGCATTACACAGCAAGCTTCTGCAACAATGTAGGCCTACTGAATTCGGTTCTCAAACTGCCATAGCTGCGTCTTTGCTAATGGTCTGTTTTAAGGATATTGTGACCATTTGGTAGTGAACTCAATGTCTCGATACTTAATGTCCTTAAATATATGACATCTTTCCCAAACTGCTATAAGGCATTCAACAATTTTTACAAAATGGTTTCATTCATTAACTTGTGATGCTAGATGTGATTTATTACCAATGTATGCTGTCTCTAAGGCACATTTGTAGTCTATTCTGATTCTAGCAGCAAGCCTTTGGGCTGAATCTTTGTGTCTGACTCAGTGTCATGTGTTTGAACTGATCTGCAGCAGCGGTGTTGTACTGCAGTGCTTTTACCATAGTGATGACATCATCACCCTGGTCACATCATCACCATCATCGTCATTGCCATCAGTGTGTGTGTGTTTGTGTTTGTGTGTGTGTGTGTGTGTGTGTGTGTGTGTGTGTATGTGTGTGTGTGTGTGAGAATAGGGGTGATAGACCCTCTGTATAGATGACACTCAGATTTGAATGCACTCCAATGTGACTGAGGATGTGAATGGAGAGGAAATTATGAATGAATCAGCAACCATTCTTAATCTCTCTCTCTCTCTCTCTCTCTCTCTCTCTTTCCCCCTTGCTCTCTCTCCCTCTCTGTCCACCCCTCCCCTCTCTGCTCGCCCATCATCAGCTCAGTGAGGAGCAATGCAGGGGCTGTTGCCGTGCAGATTATGGGCTGTAATCCACAGGCTGAGAGAATGTGAGTGACAGAGAGCTGCTTTCCGTTCTACGGCTGGCCGGATGTTTCTGGTTCGCTTATGTCATGGCAACGGCGGGCTCTAATACCCCGCTGACATACAAACACACACACACACACACACACACACACACACACACAGCATCACATTGAACACAGCTGCATGAAGAGCCTGCTGGGCGGTCCTTGCTGCTTCAGCTTCCATTCACGAAAAAATAGCAAGAGGGGGAGGAGGGGTTGAGGCAGAGAGAGAGAGAGAGAGAATGGAAGCGTGTCTGTCTGTGTGAGGATGTGTGGACTGTCTCTGCCTAAATTTACAACAGTGTGTCTTGGTATTCCTTCCCCTCTCTCTCTCTCTCTCTCTCTCTCTCTCTCTCTCTCTCATCATCCTTTTTTCACATCTCTCTCTAAATCTGTATCCTTCACATCACCTCCTTCTTCCCACCTTCTCACAGCACAGATTTTTGTTTTTCACTGAGCTGTGCTATGTCAGTTCCAATGAGCCTGAGAGAGAGAGAGAGAGAGAGAGAGAGATACAAAAAACCTGACAACACAAGCAGTACAAAAAAACACCTTTCAGAGCAACAGGACACTCACACCTCCATATCCGTAACAATTTTTGCATCATTTCTCTAAAGCAGTAGAGAATTGTTTTATACGGCCCTCCAAACATTCCAGATTACCGACAGTTCAAACTCTGTTCTGACATGCTGGCATATCCTGATATCTTGCTGATTTAATTCTCAGAGATAGCCAGATCACTGCAGCCATTACAAATAGATTCATACAGGACGGATTACAAGAGAGAGACGGGCATTGATGTGTGGAGATTAACAATATCAAACACACACCCTAATCCAGACAGAGGCCTTCTCTGGACGACTTAAAATGTCACTGGGTATATGTGAGCTGATGTTTTTTTAATGATGGGGCAATAATGACATCCTTTAATGATCAACCAAGTGTTAGTGTCATGACAGTATAGAATGTGGACACAACTTTGAGAGTAGCATCCATGTTACATATTCACCCTTTCTTTCTCTCCTTTCTTCCTCCTCTATCTCTTCCTCTCTCTCTGTCTCACAGGTGCAGTCAGTTCAAAGCTCAAAAGGTCTTACGTTAATACAATCCGACAGACCCTCCTTCTGCAGCCTGACTCGGCCAGAGTGAGTGAACAAAGTCATGAAAATTGATTGGCTGCTGTGACAACCAGTCACAAACACACACACACACACACACACACACACACACCACTACCACCACCATTTCTCTATTGACTGGGCACCGTGTGTGCAGGAGGCTAATTGACCTGATTCGGTTGAGCGGATGTGTCAGGGCTACCCACGCATCACACTGATGACTACTCCACTGCCATCAGAGCCGCACGCAGCCAAATACAGAACTCGGCAACACACATGATAGACGACATTAATGAAACCCAGCTGTTCACAAACCGCTTGACACTGGGGGCAGAGAGCAAACGTGATTATGATATTGGAGGGGCGTGTGAAGGTAACTGTTCTCTCTGATCCTTCACTCTTCATGCATCATGTGTTTTTAAACAAATGCATGAACTAAATAAGTCATAAGGTAAGAATATATTTAGAAGTAAATGGGGAATTAATTTGTGATAACACTAAGAGTGACTTGAATTGCAGTACACAACAGCTTTGTGTATAAATGTAAACATGTACATATGTATGCACACCCACGTCCACCCCCACATGCACACACACTCACACACAAACACACATACATAACCATATATGTGCAGCTTTGTTTTGTTTTGTATTTAAATGTTTGGGCTCCCTTGGTCAAAACATATCTTTCAGTGAATATCTAAACAAACAGAAGCCCCCTTGACCTCTACTCTACGCAAAGGTGTCCTTTTTTCCAACATGCACAAAGTTAAACATGACATCCTTCTGGACATTTTAACATAGAATTTTAATGCACCATTTAAAATGATTTGCATTTTTACATATTCAAAAAGTATAGCATGTACGAAACGTTGGCAACCCGCCCAGATGATACTGTGTGACTTTTTTTAGAAGCTGGTTACTAAGTCTCAGAAAAGTTGATTCACTTATTAAGGCTCCAATTAGTCAGGGAATGACCAATCTAGGGTTTGAACTATTACTCATAACTGTGTAGTCTTCTAGTTCATAATTTGTTTGATTCTAATTTCTCTGGTTACAACAGCCAAGGGCCCCCTGAGAGCAATAATCAGTCGACTTTAAAACAATTAAACCTACCTTTTTATATATAAAAGAGGAGAAGCCTATAAGTAACTTTTTATAAATCATAGGCTCCCAAATGAGTGGTTCATCTATCAGCCAACTGCAGCTGTATGTAATAAGCTGAGGAAGGCATACACCTATCCCTTGGGTAAAAACCAGCATCTCAATAGGACATAAGAGCAGAAATTACCAGGTCTGTGCCCTTCAGGACCCCAGAGGATCCTCTGCTTTAAACACACCCAGTGAGAAACATCCAGAAACACTGTCAAGACATGGAAATTAAATGGAACACATTGAGTCAAAGCAAGATGAGAAAAGGTCTCTAATAGACTCACCCAAAAACAGAATGCACAGATCAGTGCTAAGGAACTGCAGAAAAGTTTAGTTGACAGTCACATAGATGTTCAAAGGTCCACTATTATAATACAGCATGTTTGTCTGCATAGTGGAGCTGTGGACTTCTTTGGTCCAGCAGCAGTTGCAACAGATGGTGATAAGGACTGAAAAACAGAAAGAGTTTTGGGGGGGGGGGGGGGGGGGGGGGGTTATTTTTTCAGACTTTTGAGTTTTCTTTGCTAGTAACTTATTTTGCTTATACAGCTTACTAATTTCTCTTAACTCATTAGACCTGGTAATTCAGCAGTGTTAAAATACTTTTTTGTATGCACAAAATACCCAGTGTGGTTAATAATAGATATGTCATTTTATGAATGAGCAAGTATTCGTTAATATTTCTTTGGGTAGGTATTTCTAAAGTGATTTGTTTATGTATTAGAGTTTAAACAAATCAAACTGTCAACCTGGGGAAAGGGACAGATGAATGCTAGATAACATACTAGATTTACCAGAGGGTTGTAACAATCTAATGTACAATTCTAATGCAACTTCTGAACATGCAGTTAAATTATAGGATGTAATAAAGTAACTGTTGCCTACAGATGTTTTTCCATGGTTTTGAGTGCTAGGACATCATTTGTTTTCCACTGGCTGTGTGCTTGTAGACCTGCTGCCAAAACACTGGATTTCACCAAGCAAATTCCACCTCATCTGCCTGAGTCAGTGAGGTATCTCCTTGGATGTAAATCAAGTCCACCAAATAAGGAGACTGTTCTGTTTTCAAAAGTAGTGTTGATCACCTGACTCAGTCCATTATTAAGATAATTATAAAGTAATTATCTAGTTGTGAATGGTTTGAATTGGGTGTGACAGTGCAAGGGTGAAACTGAAGATAGAAGGCAAAGAGGGTTTGGATTGAGAAACATTGGTTTTTCAGTAAAGAAAACTGAACAGAAGACTGCCTGAAGCGACTTGGACCACTGATCTGGACTGACGAAATGAGAATTAAACCGTTCACCTACCACCACAGAGGATGTGTTGTAAGAAAAAAAAAGGGGGGGGTGAATCATTTGAAGAAAATAGCGCCTTGGTGAGTGGGTGTATTTTGCTGAAGGTGTTGTGCAGCACTACAGTATTTCCTATTCCGCTGGCTGTCGCACAAAACCCCACGGCATAATTCATCATTCGAAATGCTAAACTAACACAGTGTATACTGAATACATCAACAACTGCTGAAAAAAAGGCCTCGCGCACAGATGAACAGATGAGAATGAAACAGACATATCCATCATTTATTTTCTGACATGGGAATCTACAAATTGTGTGATTGTGCTCTTGGCAGGTCTAAGCCCCTGTCAAGGACTTTGACCTTTGAGCCTAACTCATTTCTGATCATTTCTGAGGTAGGTTTATCTATGGTCATCTGTGACCTGCTGAAAATCAACCACATCTTGTCTAGCACAGAAACGTGGTGTGATGGGGTAAGTGTACCATCAGATAACCTCTTAAATGTAAGTGATTGTTGGAGGACAGACTTTATTGCCAAGTAGCGTGAACAGTATGTTAGACAGAAAGTACATGCTGTTCAGCGCTACATTTATGCAGTTACAATATAAGTATACAAGTGTCAGCCCTTAGAATGAAGGGAGACCTAAAAAAAATAGTATTTTATATCCGTTTTCTTTTGAGTCTTTTGAGTTCATTAAGCCTCAAATTTGCCATTGCAATGCTGATTCCAGTTTAATCGAAGAATAACGTGTACAACAGTTTCAATGGGTAAACGCTTTTCTGTAGCTGAAGTAATATTAAAGGGTGGCGTGATCCTGTGTCTGGATGACGTATGATATCGAAGAACATGAGGACAACTATCCACATTGAACCAATGCTGCCATCTAATGGCTAATAAGGGATACTGCAATTTCAGAAGTGGTGACTATGAGGTGACTGTTCTGATCCATTTCTTCGACACACTTTGCACATTTGATGAAATTAAGAGAATATATTTGATTTGTATTTTTTCCTAATATGTCCATAATTTAACATGTTATACAAGAAATGCAGTGATCATAACGAATGGGCCCACTGAGTAAATGTCATTTGAACCATGCACTGCTGCATGTGTTCAGAGCTTTCATAAGTTAACTGCTCCGTCTAACCCTTGAATAAAAATGAGTTTGTCTATAAAGAGCAATGCTTACATTAGAACTGAAATGTAGAAACTAGAGAAAACCTATATTATTGTTTAGTTGTTTGGTTATTTTTAGTGATTATGTTTTGTTATAGGATAATATATGTCTCTGGGACCATATTATGGTCAGAATTGTTATTTTTGGCGATAAGAGGTAAGAATTATGATGCTCTGATTAAACATGCAAACTGCTACATGCTATAAAATATATTTTTACTCCTTCAAGTTAGTTTTGTTTTCAGCAATAAAATTTGAATGGCTGATGCCTAAAACACATCTCAGAAAATCTCTTGGTTTGTGACTGGTGTGTATCGATCATAAAGGGGTTTTTTTTTGCACTTTGATATTGAATGTGTCATTTGATTTCATGTTAAATAAAAACTTAAAACAGCCGTTCATATTGCAGTCCGCTGTAGCAGCTAGAACTATCTGAGAGATCTAGGTTCAACCTCTTATATTCAGCCCCCCTCTACACCTCCTCTCATCATTATTTTGAATCTTTGCTTCATAAAAACCATTCATCTCCTTTGGATTTGTCTCATATATTTTTTTAATTAATCCACATTATATGACGACTGTGTCCTACCAATAGCATTCACTCATCATTAGTTCTTCCAATCATTAGTTGTATACTTTACTATGCTACTATACTACGAATTTTTCGTTTCATTTTTACACTTCAGAATGTGTGTATGCTCTGTGACCTTTCCTCTAATTTTCTTTCAGGAGAGTCCATTTGAGAAGACCGTTGTGAGAGTGATAAGGACCCTGCTGACCTCTATAGCTCTGGTTGCCCAGACACTTTTGTTCTCTTCCTCTTCTTATCGCTCTGTTTTTGCCATAGTTTATGTTTATGTAGACGTGCTGGCACCGATAAACCTCGTGAGAACTGGAGAGAACTGGATGTCAGCTATGGAGAGGAGGAACCTTGGACAGCTATATGACTACTGATTTCTTCTGATATGGGATTATTCTTTCCTTTTCTTTCTTTTTTTTTTTTTTTTTTTGCTTTTGCTGTTATGGTTACCTTTTTTCTCTCTGTCTCTGTCTCTGTCTCTCTCTCTCTCTCTCTCTCTCTCTCTCACACAGTTTTTGCCAGTTGCCTTAGACAAAAGCACCAAAACCTTAACTTTTGCAACCATGTCTTAAACAAAGGCACCAAAACTACAAACACATTTTGTGCTTTGCACTTTGTTTGCAATTTTGTAACACACTGTTTGCAAAACACTGTACACTGTTTCTAACATTAGACACATTGTTCATGAATGAAACCTCTTGTAATCATTGGAAAACACTTCTATTAGAAATGCAAAACATACCTGAAATTGGCAACACCCAAACATACCTATGAAAACACTTATACAGTAATTGAACACCAATCAGTCTGAGCCTTAGCACTACAAATAGACCTCAGGTAAGCTTTTGGTGAGGGCGGGGTGTCTGTGGGGGCTCCTGCAAGGAGTCTGCAAGGTGTTCTCCATCACTATGCCACAACACAGCACACATAATCACATTTCTGGATGTACTACACACTTGTACTGGACAAACCAGAGCAGCCCAGGTTTGCTGTGATCTGGGATAATGTTAGTTTCCACCAGGCTGCTCTGGTCCGAGACTGGTTCACCAACCACAATAACTTCACAGTTGTGTACTTGCCCTCTTACTCCCCATTTCTCTGTCCTACTGAGGAATTCTTTTCGGCTTGGCATTGGGGAGTGTATGACCACCAACCACATGCCCACCTGCCTCTTCTGCAAGCAATGGAAGAGGCATGTGGAGACATTGAGGTGGGGTCAGTCCAGGGTTGGATACAGCATTCAAGGCGATATTTTACCTGTTGCCCAGCCAGGGATGACATTGCTTGTGATGTGAACGAGGTGATGTGGCCAGACCCTAACAGAAGGCGGGATCCATAAACCATCCATCTCATCCCTTACAATTACTTACAATACTAATTTTTGTTTACCATTGCACGGTAATTTTACTGTAATTATTTTTGAGTTTAGCTCAACATATTGTATTGATTACTGTACTGCAATTCTATTTTTATTTGTATTTTCTTGTTGTTGTAAAAAGCTACAATGGCAAAAAAATAAGCTGTATGTATTTTTTTCTGAAGCCTTTCTTTTTTTGTGTGTTCATTGAAATGAGAGTAGATGTACTGTACTGGAACAATCTTTCACAGGAGCCTGTAAGAGAAAATTAAAAAGGTATGCAAAATACTAAAGACAGCAGTGTTTTGTATAAAGTACATCAGTGTGTTGTTGCTGCTTTCAAAGGTCTTCAAATGGTGCATGTGTGTATCGTTTTGTCGCAAAAATGCCATTTGAAAAAGGACTGTTAGGTTTTGATTGCAGAGTTTCATTTGGACATAGAAGTGAGATGTTTGTCTCCAAGTGTTGTGTCTTTTTTGGCATGTGTGTAGAGTTTTGACACAATGAGCAAAATTCCGCAACAAATGTGCAAGCAATCATAAAAAACTGTAATTTGGATTGTAGGAAACTCTCCATACTTTATTAAATTTATAAATTTATTCTAATTTTTACTCTAGTTGATTTCTTATACATTTTTATTCATGTATTTGGAATATACCAAAAGTTCCCTGCAATATGTAACTTGTTTTGTCCCAAACCCCTTTACTTTTGATTATATTGGCTCAGGTTTTCAGACCTAAAGCTTACTTGAATTGAATTGAATTGAATTGAATTGAATTGAATTGAATCGAATCGAATCGAATCGAATCGAATTGAATTGAATTGAATTGAATTGCATTGCATTGCATTGCATTGCATTGAATTGAATTGCATTGCATTGAATTGAATGCTAGTCTGATGGTTGAAATTGTTGAGTGGCTCAGTGTGCTTAGGGACATCTTCGGTTTAGAATTGAGTGGATTTGGCTTCAACTGATCTGAGTTTGAGGTCTGCACCTCCCTCTGGACATAACAGAAGTAGGGTTTATGTGATAACTGAGGAGAGCTAGAGGAGTGAGTGACCCAAGTTCACTGATGTGAAGGGTGATTCAAGTACTGCTTCTGCACCCTCATGGAAACTGGTAAGTGGGACCTTTAAGGCACCGTCTGAAAATTCTTCACCTAAATCATCATGAAAAATTCCAAATCAGAAGTTTCAAATCTGAGATTTTCAATGCATTTTGGCAATGTGGTCTATGCAATACAGTGGTAGTGTGATCTCTTTGTGATATATCTGCTTTGGAATCTAACTGGGTGTAGCTTGAGCCCAGCTTAATTCGACTCAGACCCCTAGTAAAGACACGGCTAAGTGGCAGGCTGTGGTAGGCCTTGTCAAAGCATGTCATGAGCACCGTGTGACTAAGCTGGAACTGATGCGGCTGGGGCGGCAGGCTTGAGTTGATCAACATCGTGCAGTTAGACCACACGTTAGATGCTTCTTAAACAGAGCTGGATGCCTATCGTGAGATGAAGCTGTCACGAGATTGTGGTGTGTAACTGAACTAAGGCTGAGGTGGTTCATTTGCCATTAATCAATGAGTGATGGGAGAGTGTGTCTGCAGTGAGATGGTTTGTGATGGATGTAGGTACAGCTTGACTGGTGAGCAATGACTAGAAGACTGTTTGGCCTTTAGAGGATGTCAGTTGGACTGAAGGCCGTGGGGTTATTATGAAATCCATGTCTGGAAACTGGTGTAACATACGTTGTTAGGTTAAGCTGTCTGGACTGAATTGAGGTGCAAGCACAGAGTTATGCACTTGTATGAATGTACAGCTGTTCGTGGATGAATGGAGTTTTTACTGCTTTATGGGTGCGAAGAGTTCGGGGTTATTTTTCAGAGTGGGTCCGCTTGTTTTGTCTGATGTCACGGATGACACAGTCTGGCACGGTCTGACATAGAAACCTGGAAAGTAAGTTGACTTCAGAAAACCCTGAACATGAAACCTGAAACCCTGCATAGAAACAAAAACATATGTGTGTGAGTGTGTGTGTGCGTGTGTGTGCGCATTTTGTGATTATTTTCCCTGAATGCCTTTAAGGGGCAGTAATACAGTCATCTGTTGGAGTAATGCAGTGTTGGATGGTTAAAATATGAACAATGCACAGAACTGTATAACTGAAGTATGAGACTATATGTTACAGTATGACTCAGGACACTGTTTGTGAAGATGAATCAGAGGATTCTGTGTATGAATAATCAAAGAAAAAAAATACAGAGGCAGTGTGTTTGGGATATCTGAAATTAAATGTCAGAGTGTGATATGAATCTACATTTTAGTGACCATGGATTTGACTGCTGTTTATTAGATCTAAGGAAGAGCATGAGGTTACACGGTCTGTTCACATTCCCCAAACTAACGTTACAATGCTAAACAACTGTAAACATGTGATGTTCTATAGTGGTGGTACCTTTTTAGCACCTGACCAGTTTTGCTGTGTCAGATGGCTTTGCAGTCTTTTTGCTGCAATTTTGTGAGATTGATTTCACCGATCTCAAATTTCAAGGTGAGTATTTACGTAAAATTACACATCGGTTGTCAGAAGATCTCCAAAATGTGCATAGTTGCTATGGTATGGATGATATGGGTGCATAAGAAGTCATTAAAGGGTATTTAGGAGAGCAGATGGAGTTTCCAGCATTGGTTCTGATTTATATTTTAGACTGATATCCATAAATGTCTCCGAAGAAGGGGTTTTGTGAATGGGACCATCCATTATTAGTGGACTAGGCAGCTGCTGTGCTACACTCTGAATGATTTTGATTTCATCTCCAAAAGAATTTAGGCAACAATGACAGGGTTCAGTGAGGACAGACCGCAAATTCTGGAAGGCAAGAGAGGCTAGAGAGAAGAGGCCAAGATCAAAACCTCACAAACAAGAAAGTAAGACCCAAGGTTCGAGAATTCTGATCAGCAGAAGGAGGCGAAACACACAGGTCAAAAATGAGAAAATGTGTATTCTACATTTCTATTTACAAAAGATTCTTTACTCCGTACATTATGGCACAGTTGGCAACCGCTGTTGGTCATCACTGAGTTTTTAGCTCTGATGAGAGGACTGATACCTGAGATGGCCAATAGCCACTAAACAGCTGTGAACCTGACGAAAGTACCTGTGCTAGAGTCGCAACCTAGGAAAACTCTTGCATCTTCCAGATCTCCAAATACAGAAACCTGTTCAAAAACTGGGTCCAATCAATGACTCATTTGGCTGAAAACAAATGCTGAAATGATCAGTATGAGTAATAGATCACCGGACCAGTCATCCCAGAAATAACGGTAAGATATTAATTGATCTTGAGCAGGGGAATAAAACGGGGGGAAAATGACTTTTGTCTAAAACCTGAAGGTGAGACAGCGCTGTTGGAAGGAGAGCATGCAGTGGAAATCGATGCCAGAGATACTATAGAAGGTCTGCAGCCTGCAACTCAGCTGGAACCGGGCAGAGGAACAGAGAATGGGGGTTGGGGCGGGGGGGCTGGGGGGGGGGGGGGGGTTGGAGAAGTAAACATCTGTACGAGTCAGGGTCTGGATCCAGATTGATGCTAAGCCAGGAGGAGGTTTGGAAGCCAGAGCATAGAGAGGGGGGTAGGACATGAGAGGAAGCAGGAGGATAGATGAAAAAAGGGGGGGGGGCATTAGCGGAGTCTGGGAAGGAGGTGTACACACATCTGGCAAGTTGCTGAGACCTGGCAAAGCGAGGAGGCCTAGATCTGGAATTAGATTAGTTCCAGAACGTCAAAAGTTTCTACAGACGGCGCAAGAATGATATTCGATTAAACGTGGTAAGCACTTTGCACAGCCTAACCTTCCTAGACGAGCTCTTGAACTGGAGCTGTCGCTGTCAGAGAAATAGCCATGAAAAGAACATGCACAGAACTGGAGGGTGGTCTAACATCAAGGTGACAGGCCATCTGGATAAGCACAACAAATGATACAACTGGTAAAACTGCTAAAACTGGCAAAGTGATGGGACAAGGCCAGAGAGGAACCTGGGTCAGTGGGAGTGGAGGAATGTCAAGGGAGTTCTTAGAATTCAGGGCAAAAAGGAGGAGGAGAAGGAGGAGGCAGTAAAAACATCATGAGCGTGTACTGAGATGAC
The DNA here is from genome assembly GCF_902362185.1 of Chanos chanos. Lineage (NCBI taxonomy): Eukaryota > Metazoa > Chordata > Actinopteri > Gonorynchiformes > Chanidae > Chanos > Chanos chanos. The sequence goes on along the minus strand of NC_044495.1, from coordinate 40,058,792 downwards.
TCATGTGTAGGATGAGTGCTGTTTCACTGGCTCCTGGAAATTCGTTTTCAAACAGCTCATAGACAGCTTTGGTTTCACGAATTAAGATAACTTCTCAAGATAAGTTCCACGGCATCTGTCTTTTCACCTTTTTTTTATCACAATGAAAGAGTTACCTTTTTCAAATTATGTTATTTGAACAGAATAACATACATGAACAGAAACGAAGAAATCTATTGATTTGGAAGAGCAATCCTGGGCCATATGCTGTCTTACTTCAGTGTTGACTTAAATATTTTGTATAAAATATTTGTTTTTTTATAGCTTTTTTTTTGTTTGGTTGGTTGGTTGGTTGGTTTTTTATGTTAATATTTGATAATAAACCCAGCAGATGTGTTTCAGTGCATGGTTATTTAAAGGAAACACACACTGGCTTATAGGGAAAGAGTAGAATTAGACCATAAAATGAGGTAAATATTAAATTGGCCAGTTAGGTGAGGTACCCATAATTTACCAGTAAACCCATCACCCAGAGGCAATAACCATAAGAGACATAGATTACAGCATAGTTTGTAGACTTCTTCCTCTGCTAAAGGTCAAGATTGCCTAAGGCTAGCTCAAAGACTCCTTGCTCACAAGAGGATTAAACATTGATTAGCGATATTAGTTTGGAGACTGTTTGTGTGTGTGTGTGTATGTGTGTGTGTTTGTGTATGTGCGTGTGTGTGTGTGTGTGTGTGTGTGTGTATGTGTGTGTGTGTGTGTGTGTGTGTGTGTGTGCCTGTGCCAAAGACAGAAGTCTCAGAGCATTCTAGGACTGCTGTAGCCATGTGAGGTTCATATGATATCTAATGTAACAAATTGCCATTTTCTCATTATAGCTCTTTGACCTCTACATCCTATGCTTTTTTCCCCTGCTGTCGAACCTGCAGAAGGATAGCAAGCATATGCAGATTTTTTTTTAAAGTCACCATCTGTGTCTAAGCCAAGCTGAAAATGGATTTCTTGCCTTCTCTGGTCATCCGGCCTATGAATGTGGGTCATTTGGTCACCTTTGTGCTAGTTCCCCATTTACTCATTTTGTTCTTTAAGACACACGAGCGCAAATTCTCCAAATAATCATCCAGCCTCAGTTCACTTTTTTGAGAGTTCCATGGGCCTGTACGAGCTTTCTCCCAAAACTGACTGAGTGTCTGATTAATGACTTATCTATCTTCTAAAACTAAATGGGCTGCCTTTTTTTTTCTTGACTTCTGTATAAGAGAAGTTTATAGGGCAGAGCTTCACATTTCTGAATTCAGGAGGTTCTGTTCTCATTAGTGTTCATCTCTTTGTATAAAAGTGATTTATTATGAGAACAGAATTCAAAGACCAGTCATAGACTCAGACAACTGAGGCTAAAACCTGAGTGCGAAGTCAAGCTTCACTACAGGACGCAAACGTAATCAAAAACTGTGTAACTTTACATCTAAATATGAATGTCAGTTTATAAATGTTACTCAAATTCATGATATAATTAAGCAAATGTGTTTAGAAACAGCGATACATCTTTAAAATCTATTTGTTATTGTATGTTTCAGTAATGAAATGGACATATATATCCTTTAAACGTGTACAGCCTTTTTTTTTTGGCCAGACAAAGCAGACTCAACTCAGATGTTGAGTAAAGTTTAGCTTGAGAGGACAATGTCCAAAACACTCATTAATTTGATGCCATTAATTTGTCATCAGCTGATAAAGCTCACCATAAACTGCCAACAACCACAGCGTACCAGACTTAAAAACCTGTACCAGAAACCAGGTTAACTAATTTGGATGATGAACAACAACAAATTGCTGAGTAGTTTTCACTGAACCCTACAGATAAGGCTGCTAAAACTATTTCCAAGGGATTGCTTGTCAAATGTACTAAAAAATAAATAAATAAATAAATGACAAAGTCTGAGAGATTAAATGTAGGGCTACAACACTGTAAAATAGTTCAGTTTTGTTTGTTTTTTTGTTTTTTTATAGACAGCTGTATTAGGTAGGGGGTGGCAGTCACATGCTGAGCTCTGCCTGTCTGCACACATAGAAAAAAACAAACTCTTAAGTCTCCTAAGGGGACAGAAAGCATGTCTAATAACAGACAAATGTGCAATAATTAGATCACTATAAGTCTTGAACTAAGAGTTCAAAAAGAAAAAGAAGAAAAGTCCTCAGCTGAGGAGAGCTGATGTTCAATGGGGACTGATTTAGGTGTTGGAGGAGTGTCTGTGGTAACATTAACTCCTTTATAGTCAAACTGTCCAATCACAGAGATGAATATGTTGAACTAGGAACTATTTTTAAATCTGAAGTCTTTGTTTGTCATGTACAAGTAAATCTCAGGACCTTTTTTTTTTCATTAGTAAAAACATGCAACTTTTGCATTTTCAGAACATCCAGAGACACAGAGAAACATGAATACTAGCAATAGCCAGTTCTCCACCTTCACATGACAAAATAATTACATCAAATGTTGAAACGTGTGTGTATCTGAGGATCTGACTGTTGGTCCGTGCAGCTGGGATAACAAACATTAAAGTGCAGCAGGGCCACAGCTCTGCTGAGACAACATCCAAGACACACAAACGGTAACTTTAAAAAAAATAATAGACAAAGATAAGGGAATCAGCAAATCTCATATGACACAATGTATGTATATATATACTCATTTACAGATTTGTAAAAACATAGAAACAAAAGCTGAGAGATTACAGCAATGAAATGTGTGTATGAAACATATACTTTTATAATAATAGTTAATGGTCTTAAACACGTTGCAATGCAAAAAATGACAAGGTAAATGTCTGATATAATAGGAAATCCCTGTGTCACTCAACACACGTCAGTGACACATTGCAAGGCCAAGTAAACCCTATGCCTGAGATTCAAACGCTGGAATGAGATATTCCAAAATTCTGGTCTAATGAGTTTCATGTGCTGCATGCTCATTTCCACAGAGAATAAACTTAGACAATTACTAATCAGTCTTGGATACAACTGAGGGACAGTTCCCAGTTTAAGGTGTCAATATAAGAATTCGTTCAATTGTAGGACTCTGACCACTTAATGGGGCCGATAAAGGACTGCAGGAGCCATAGAGAGAGACTGTGATTATGTTAAAGCATTAGTACTGTGTTTATATACACGCGCGTGTGTGTGTGTGTGTGTGTGTGTGTGTGTGTGTGTGTGTGTGTGTGTTTGTGTGTGCGTGTGTGTGAATGTGCGTGTGTTCACTCTCACTCCAGCAAGCACTGTATGTGTGGGTACTTTAGAGAGAGAGAGAGAGAGAGAGAGAGAGAGAGAGAGAGAGAGAGAGAAAGCACGCTGGGGGTGTGGCAGCTTGGGGGCTTTGGTTAAGCAGACACATGACATAAAACACCAAACCAAAAAAAAAAAAAAAAAATACACTGAACCAGAGCACATTCTGGGAGGGGATTATACAAATGCTTAGTACCATCCACCAGTAATGTTGTACCGTTGTTCCCATGACGACAAGTCTGACGTAGCCCCAGTGTGCCTTCATGGCCAGTCTTGCTTGAACTTCTATGATGTGTCAAGAACACAGTGAACAGCATTCTATAACCTCCTCTTTTCAATCTCAGACTCAGCCATGCATCTATCTCAGCAGGGCAAGAAAGAAGAGATGGTGCATAGGGAACAAGGAGCTTCAGACCCTTCTTTCGAGGTGAGCGTCTGGTCTATCGAAAGGAAAAAACAACAACAACAACCAAAAAAACAAAAAACAAAAAAACTGCCAATTCATGCTGCGTAATCAGATTTCTGGGAGAGTGTTTTATCGATTTTTATCCGTTTTGTGCGTCACATGTGTGTTATCTCACATGTCTGTTTTAGTGGCCCTGGCGGCTGAGTACCCACTACTTTTTTTTTTTAATATGAAATTAGATTAAGGCTGAAATAATAGCTTCATTATAACTTTCCCTAAAAACTGAAATGTCAGAGTGGTGTAAACAAGTAGGTTAAGCACATGCAACGACTAGATTACGTTAATCCCTTTAGAAGGGGGAATATACCTCACCAACACATGAATTTTATCAGTACGTGACATTAACAAAGTTACAGAACTAATGGCATGGGGCCACAGTTGGAATAGCCATGTCATGTGTAGCGTTATAATGTCATTCAGCGTCTGGAGGATTCATATCAGGTGGTTTAATTTTTAAAGTGGTAAAACTCTAAGTTTGTATGTGTTAGTGGTGTGTGTGTAAGAATAGTGGCGTTACAGTATTGCAAAAACACAAGAGTCAAAACATTAATACAAACTGGTAGAGACAGCACATTATCATGGAAATATATATTTAAAGATGATGAACACTTGTTATATAGTGTAATATGATACCCTTGACCAGGAAAATGTAAAGCTAAGATGAAGGGAGGCACAGATACCACATTGAAAACATAGAGCAAATTCTTCATTTATATAGCACTCTTATATCACCAGTGTGCTGGGGTTGTCATTTTGATAAAACATGGCTAGAGCACTGCTTCATAACTCCGGTGTCTTGTGTAACATTTTCTTTAATGGCTTAGAAACTTTCTTTTTAAGTCTCAGTGCTAGTGAACACAAACATATTGATGTGTGTGAACAATTGGTTCAGGACACCAAGGTCTCTTGGACCTGTGAAATCATTCTTCAACAAACCTTAACTGAAGCTGAAAAGCTGTAAGAGTTTTGAAAATGCTGAGGAAAAACACACGTATATGAAATGTCTTGCATAATCATTAATTGTGAGAAATGGCTTTTTACTAAACATGAGAATCTTTTGAAATATTTGTTAAATGTTGATAGTAAAACAGATATCTATTTAAAACTTACATATTTGTTGAATGACGAAAATATACAGAAAATATTTTCTGGTGGAAAAAGTTTCCACACATTTGTTGTACGTAAAGAATGAATGAAACAGTGTTACACTTTAAAGTTATGAAATATGAAAAACATGAGCTTTGTGGAAATCACAGGTTGTGTCATGAACCACATGTGGCCTATGAAAGTGAACATGTTTTTCTGGGTCTCTAGGTCTCATGCGTAAAAAATTAATGATAGACTCTTGAGAACTGACACTTTGCTTGAAGACTCTAAGTCACATGTGTGGAAATGTATGACATGTTGAAATGTTTTTAACGAATATTTGAGTATTCAGGGTGGCATTCTGGGAAACTTATGACCCAATATTTGCTGAGTTATATGCTAGTGGAAATGTCCCTCACTTCCAGCTGGATATTTAAAGGCTTTCTCCAATGCTTTTATTTGTCTTCTTCTTCTTCTTCTTCTTCTTCTTCTTCTTCTTCTTCTTCTTCTTCTCTTTCTTCTTCTCCTTCTTCTTCAAATAATTTTTGGCTATGGATTCCAGATCATTTGGTAACTTTCTGTTAAAGCTGGGATACTGGTGGAACCTCATTTGACTGGAAGCTATGGCAAACGACCCCAACTGGTCCCTTGGTACAGCTGTAGAACTCAATTTAGAATTGTTAGATTTAAAGAGCCATTTCTCAGTACTAGCTGATTTTAGAATTCAGATTATAGATTGTAGATTATTGACAAACCAATTAAATGTCTCAGATTCATTCAGTACCATTCACCATTTATTGGGCTAAGCAAGATATTCTACACTTCTCTAACACTTAATCCTCAGTGGCATCACTTACCTATTTTCCCACAACATGACAATATTCAAACTCTGCCCAGACTGTTTGGTGCATTTTTAACAAGCAGTCCAGGACTTCTATGACTGTGTCATTTTTGTGGAGTTTTTTTGTTTTTTTTTCCTTAAATGAGTAAAATGGCCATACAGTCAAAACCCATTGTACATGTTTCATTCAATCACGTTACTTGTAGAAAATCCAACAATGTATGCATCAGCCATTAGAGGGCGCCACAGTGGCAAATTCGTACTGCAAATCCTTTAATTGCAAGGAAAAAAAAAAAGAAATCAGTCAATAATTTATTGCAACATCCCCAAACTATTACAACATATCCGAACAATTGCTGAACACTGAAGGCACTGAAACATCTAAGGGAAAAAGAATGTTTTTGAATCAGCCAACACTAACTGGTAAACCAACACTGGGAGGAACACCCTATCAAATGACTGCTAATGCTAATATACAATTCATCCAACAGAAGTTTTTTCAAAGAACACGTATCACACAGCATAAGATGTACGAGACAGAATTCAGAAAATTAGACACATGCTTGCACTGTACACAACTATCTCCACACCACTGCGTCTATTGCTGACCTGTTCAAAGTTTCAGACAGGAAATTACACACAGTCCTCCTTTTGTTCTGTCACGTTCTACTTTGTCCGTCGTATTCTCATATTAGTAACACGAACGTTACATTCTTTTCCTTAACCATTGCCAAGAAATCCATCCTCTTTGAGTGAAGTACAAGACAAACAACCAACGCTACACAATGGTTGAACCTCACAGGATAAATACCAAAGGGAACGATTAGAATCCATATGAAATCCCAAACTGAATCATTTGAACAGTCTGTACCCCTTCTGTACATCCATCATCTAACTTCATCATTACATCTGCCTGATTACACCACCCCCCAACCAACACACACACACACACACACACAACAGAAGGTCCATTTGGTATATATATATATATATATATATATATAAAGAAAGATTTCTTTTTTTCCCTTTCTCAGTGTGTCTGTTATCTCTCAAGGTACTGGTATTACTTTGCTGATGGGGGTTTGGAGGCTAAGCGTGTGTGTTTGGGGGTGGTGGTGTTGTATTGCTAAGAAAAGCTTAATTAGATGTATTTATGCCTTTACTGATCCTTATTACTTTCATCTTCTATTCAACTTGTGGGGGGTCGGAGTAGCAATTTCTTCCCTGTTTAACCTCAAAAAAGGATAGAAAATGCAATTAACATATGCTGGACTTGCAAATTGCACAGCTGGTAGCAAAACCAGCAGGTTTAAAAATAGAAGAACGGTCTGAAATTCCACACAGTCACAGCTTGCCTGCCTTCAGTAATCTTCACATTATCACGAAAATGAGTGAATTTGGGAATGGGTAGTATTCTGGCCAAGACAGTACCAGTGGGATTGCCACAGATCCTCAGTATGCAAAAGTGTGTTAACACTGTGGGACTGGACCATTCACAAAGACCTGAGGAAGAAATGTCGCACTATTAAATTGGCCGTCAAAGCTGCAGTGTGTAAAAGGCACTCCAACTGTCATCGTCTTGGATATCTGACAGTAAGAGCAGTTTATAACATACGGATTAATCATGTAACATTGATATGACCCATTCCAGGATTCCCATTATGATTTTAGACAACATTGTGAATGGCATTTGTGCAACCTGAGAATCAAAGTGAAGGATTTCCTGTGGTTGTGAACATGCTAACGCCTCATTAGCTGAAGGAAAACGTCCAAATACAGCTGATGAAACATCCAGTTCAATATCCAGTGCAGAATGCAGTCTTTTTTGGCAAGGTTTTCTGAATGTACCAAGATGTGAATAAAACAGAGGGAGAATGCATTGTCTGTGCTTGTGCTGATCGTGTCTCTGGTATAATGGCACCCCGTGGGTGTTCATTCCTTCGTTAAGGCAAGTGTGAAACTTAAAAGTATGGGGCTGGCTTTGATCTGCCAAGGGTCGCCATGAGGTTAGCCAGTCTTATTATGACTGGATCAACATTTGTGACATTATATGAGAAGTCTTCCCGGCCCCCCAGCGGTGGGAGAGATCTAGGTGTAACAAAAGTCTGGTCCAATAAAGATTTATGAAACAGCCTCACCAAGGGTTCGTTTAGGTGGCCTCTGAGATATTCTGGAACATAGAAAGTTAGAAAAGGGATCAGAATAAAAGTGCGTCTAAGGAGACCAAACTTTTTAAGTGAACATGTTCTTCGCAAGTAGGGTGTTTCTTCTTTGTGTTGAGAGCAAAAGAGATTCATCTGGGATTTTATGCTGAAAAGAGAAACGTAAAGGTCATCCTATACTGCACTAGTTTTAATTGCAGGTTGCTTCACTGCAGGGACGGAAAATGCTAAATAAGCAAATGCTAATGAATTCAAAATATAATGTTCGTGCTCCTTTTTAAAAGTAGCAGATAGTCTTCCCCCAGAACACAGCCAGCACAGCTGTATGGCTGCCAGGTCTCAGCCAGCCAAGCTGAAACACATGCTGCTCTCCGAACTGTGTTACTACTTAGGCTCCTCAGTCAGTCTTGAAGTTCTGAAGGAACAGACTGCTGTTCTAAGAGACAGGGAATTGTTGTCAGAACCAGTCAGACTCTTTGTGTTACTGCTCTTGGAAGTGTTTTTAAAAAACATCTGTGTAGAGCTTTGGGGAGATGGATTATTACTGGTCTATTAATTTCTGGGCCAAGTTCATTCTCTGTTACAAAAACTATGAGTTCAGAAAACATATCAAAGTTTCATTCTTCTGCATGAACGATCCAGTCTAATTTCCTCATGATTGGATCAACTTTGTCACTAAACATGAGAATGGCCGTAGTGGGACCCTGTAACAACGTACAAAGCACACTGAATTTCTCAAAAACATCTCACAAATGGGCTTAATTTACAAACCATTTAGGATTAGCCAAGAAATCTGAATACAGCAACTCACATGCAAGTAAGAGATGGTTACGCCTTGTTTACGAATTTAAAACAAACTGTGCAGAACATTTTCTGTCTCTCAACTTTACTAGGTAACAGTTAGGGCAATACTGTATGCTCAGCTCCAAGATCTCTGCACAAAAACGCAATTATTGATTATTATATAATATATATCATGTTATATTATTATTATAATTATTTGTGTATTTACAGTCTGGTGATAACCACATAACGCATCCTTTGTACAGTATGTCTGAAAAATCCTGGGTATATTTTCACCTTACATCATTTGACTCTATGTCCGTAAGTGCGATTTTAGCTTCGCGACATTGAATGTCACATGGCAACGCTTCAGAGTAAAAAACTTCTCGAGGCTGTAGCTCGACACATTTACTCAACCATGTTAATCTGCTGGGAATGAAATTTGTGCGGTATTTTCACCACCACACTTAGGACTGACCCTGTCTGTGGGCGTCGACATTTTTGAGAGCTGTTCGCATCTGCTTCTCAGTTGACGGTAGACATGGACCGTGTGCTGAATGGATGGTTGACTTGTCTCACCCCTTTCTATTCTCGTAGATCCTTACATGAATTCTGAAGATGATTAGCAGTGGTTTCCTCTTTTTTGTCACCCCATATTTTCTTTGGATGTCTGCTAGGTAATCCACATTTCATAACGGATCTGTTGCAAATTTCCCATTCCATGCATACCGACGACAACATTTTTTCTCCAACAGATTTAGGTTTGCCTAACTATCTTAAGCTTAAACTGACAACTAATTGTATCACAGCCCAAAGGCTTAGTCATTGAAGTGCACTTTAAATCAATAGAAGTTTAGACAAGGCCGACACGTTCACCTTCTGTTACTTCAGGATCATGTTTGTGCTGCCTTTAAGTGTGCTATGAAGTTACCTCTGGCCGTTTGACAACCCTTGCAGATGAGTGTTGCTACCAGGCATGTTACGAAACATCACAGTAAAGCAGCTTAAAAAGACTGAATTTGAAGCACTGGGAGATTCCTATTGTCCTGGATCTTTTGATCTGTGTCTTTTCTGTCATTTACTGATGGACAGTGTTACAATGGTAGTCTAACACTTTCATATGTTATAATAATGTATGAGAAAAATAACAAGTAAACATTTAGAAGTCAATGACAACTCTGGTTAAACCTGCCTGTGTTAGGTAAATGAAAAAGTTGTCATCATTTATCCTTAATCATAACGCCAAACTCTGATCTGTTGCTATGGACTACCCAGACAGAGCTAGTCATATAAATATCAGCCAAGTGGAGATTGGTGGAAAGTCCATTTGGTCAAGAGTAAATATGTAAATGTTTTTTGTTGTTATTGTTGTTGTTTTGTTTTGTTTTTTTACCACAGTCACAATTCTTTGCCTTTTGAAAAGTGATGCATTGATGAAGATCAGTGTTATGCATGCTACAAATCCAGTCACCTGATAACCTGGATAAGTAATTCATTGTGGTTGAGTGAACTGATGAAACAAGGTAGGCTACAACGGTACCTGTGTTCAGTGATGTGCCATGTGTACCATAAGTGTTGACTGACATAATGACATAAAGTGTTGTTGCACTTTCAGGAGGAGAAAGGCACACGTATAAAAAAGCAGATAAAAGCACTTTGTGTTGGAGTCTGTATTCAGCCAATGCAGCTTATAATTTTGATTTTTTTTTTCTCCTTTTGTTTTAAAATGGTGTTTTGAAAATTACTGAAAGCATCTCAGGGAAAAACTGTGATGCCCTGGACAAATTTTGAAAATATCTTTGAAAATATTTGTTATTTTAAATATTTATATGCAAAATAAATGTACATAAGGAAGGTTTAATGTACCTTAGTCCCCACATACAGTAGATGATATCTGTAGACTGAGAATTAGTGAGAGCATAGGAGTGCTCTGAAAACCTGGGCTTGGCATTTTTGTCCAGTAGGTGGCAGTATATGATGGATGTCGATGCAATGGATCTGCAATTGATCTCCAAGAACTTGGGCTAATATACTTACAAAGCAACCACCATTAACTAGCAGATCTAAAAGCAACTGCGTTTGGATTCTTCCATTTATTAAAAAAAAAAAAGTATTAATAATAATAATGCTCATGATTTGTCCTGCTGTGGCTGTGAGATTGGCAATGAAGTTACCGTTTAAGCATAACCAAAGTTACTTTATTCTCAAACATAAAGTATGCTTGCCGTGAAAGCAGACAATTTGTGTGGTGTGTGTGTGTGTATGTGTGTGTGTGTGTGTGTGTGTAGGTGGGTGGGTGAGTGTGCGTGCCTGGCCGAATGTGAGTGTGTGTGTGTGTCCACGTAGGTGGGTGAGTGCGTACGCATGTACTGGCAAATGTGGACAATAGGTGCAACTAGTGATATGGATAGTCATCAATAATATCCTTATCAACCAGAGGACAGGCCAGAAATCATAATTCCATTCGTGCCGGTGGTAAGAGGCACCGTGGTGCACTTAGCTATATCTATACTCCTAACAGTAAGAATAGACCAGCCCTGTCCGTGAGAGAACCACGTTATACAACCCATTTTAGATAACTTGGAGCCAGCAAACCTGATAATGACCAGTCCCTTGGAAAGTTATCTCTCACTCCCCAAAGACCATAAACCATAAACCTCAATAATCGTAGAAGGAGTTGTACACTCCTGATCGGTTGTAAATTGATCTTAAGACGAAAGAAAAATGATTGAAAGAAAAAGATCACATGGTAAAAATCACCTAAATGTGGCCCAGAGGGATCGTTACTCATGCGTCTGACCCCTTTGTATCAACGTAAGAAACTGGTTTTATGTATCATGTGTAACTGAGTGAGGCAGGTCTGTCCTACTTTGCTAACCGTGCCGCATTGATCACAGCTGAGCCTGTGTTTCATGCCATGCGCACCATTATAAATGTTTCACGCAATGGTCACAGACATGAGAGCTCGCTCAAAATCTGAGAAAAACAGTTAACCAAACAACAACAACAACAACAACAACAACAACAACAATGGATGTAACCCGAGAAGACAATGTTGCATAGCTTTCCTTTATCGTTTTTTACAAACCTACAAAACCTGCAATAAAAAAAATCATAAACCAAAGGATCACAAAAGACCTTTTAGATGATAATAATTATAATGACATCAGCTCCCAAACTGTTAAAGGAAGTCCAGGCATCAGCAACAACAAAAAACAATGTCATTTTTGGCACATTCTGTATTTAATGTCATCTGTCTGTTTCACTTGGGTCTCTTAATCTGTCTTATCATTGCTTTCACAGAGCCCAGATGGGAACCACCAGCCTGAAGGGATGGTGATCACAGAGCCCAACGCAGACAGCATAGAGGAGGGTCTGGACCAGAGGCATAGTGTAAACCTGATATACTCCATCAACGACCGGCCGCCCTGGTACCTCTGCATTCTCCTGGGTTTCCAGGTCAGAGGCTGCATACCCAACCATACCATTATCAAAATGACCACATTTCTACACATCCCCATTTTAGGATCATCTGCTTTGCCTCAACACAACTAATTAGTGACCAAGATGTCTAGAGGGGAAAAAAAGAAAAAGATCCGCCCCAGCTTGTCGTCCCTGTCCCTGAAGCCTTTTCTTATCTTTACCCTGAGCAACCACTGCACCGCCATCAGTTAAATATTCCCACTGAAGCATGAGACCTGAGAACAGACTTGTCACCGCTTGTCATACTCAGATACTTCGGTATCCAAGAGCATGACAAGATTTGTAGAAACTGCAAAACCAGTGTGATTCACACAAGTTTCGATCGGTCGATCATTACTCACACGGATAGGAAGTCGTCCTGATAGCTTTAAAGATCAATGCATTTTTTAGGTTACAAGCCCCTACAAAGGCAAGGCATGGGCTTTCATGTAGAGTCAGATCATAAGTCATGGTAGGGTGGGAATGTCCCATCTTTTTTTGGCTTTTGTCTGCTTTAAAACCTTGATTTTTGTATTCTGACAAAATGAATATCACAAAATATGTATGAATGCTTTGATAATCAACTAGAGGTATTAAAATAAATTCATCTCTTCCTAATAAACATCAGTCACCGACAGATAATACACAGTTAATACCAGTCTCTTTCATCACGTCTAATATGTCATGATTTAGACTCAAAAAGAGTACATCTAAAAAGCGGGATTATTACATATATAATTATACAACTTTCTTTTATTGTGTGTGTAAGACTGTCATGCCTTTCTGAAGCCTGCCTTTATACTTATTCTGTTCATTCATTCTTTCATTCACTCATTCATTCATGCATTCATTGAGATCTCTGGATGTGGAATGGAAAGTAGGATTCCAAATCTGGCAATACTAGAATTTCTCTGTGCAAGTTTTGCTCCTTCTCAGTGATGTCCTTATTGTCCTGACCTACAAAACAAAGACACAAAGAAAAAAAACTACTATACTATCCACACTAAACCTGGTGATTGAAGGGAACTAGGCACAATCACATAGATTCACTACTCCTCATGCATTTGTACTATACCGCCCCCCCCTCCACACACATACACACACACACACACACACATATATACATTTATCAATTCAAGTCAATAGCGCTTATTATTATCTTTGCTGGTTTAATCTCTCTCTCTCTCTCACACACACACACACACACAGTTTTATAACAACTGCAGACCCAAAGTCCAACGTTATGATTTGGCTATGGCCAAGGCTACTCCCAACCATGTCTCAGTTTATTGTATGGATTTATAATATGACTTTTAAAAACAGAGGGCCATCTTTGCCTTCTCACCTCTTACCTCACACAGGGATGACAGCAATTACGTTGCTCTCAAAGTGGAGAGCGTGACATTCCATTATTGTATGGAGATGAATGTCACAGGGGAATAGAGAGTCAGCTAAAGGCTGCTACCAGCCTGTTTGGGTTAGATCAAAGAAAAACCTGGAGAGGTGAATGAAGAGTGAAAGAGAAGCTGGGGGCACTCACACTGACATGTGAAGCTGGAGAAGATGTAGAAAAGCACAAAGAAGGGCCTCATTTCTACGTGTGTCACTGGCTTTTATCTTTCCAGCAACACGGAAGGGAGAGAAAGCGGGAAAACATCAGGTATTTCATACCAAGGGCCCATTTCCCATTTGAGTCAAGTGGTAAACTGCATGTTTCTCAGACAACACTCTCACTGGCAAGCACTCACAACACTCCTCTGTTTCCTGTGGCTCCGTTTACAAATTCTTCAAACTAAAGTTCTGTTTATACGATGCCAACAGAGAGTCAAGAACCCTTTGAATGTTTTTCAAAATCGATACGTCATTCCTTCAGACAGAAATACTTTTTACTTAAAAAAAATTTCCTAGTTCTACACAACATTTTCAGCATTTTGTGCAAAGTAAATGTTGTCACTGTGAAACATTCATTGATTCAAATTTTTCAGACCAGCCTCACAGATAAAAGCATATTTGGTGGTGATAACAACCGGAGAGAACTCGGTTAAACTACCATCTTAGATACAAAAATAAGGCCAGAACTCTGGAACTAAAGAATGCTATTTCAAGAAAGAGCAGACACACATAACCAATCACTATCTTTAACTTAAATAAAAAAGCCCAGTAATGTGGGTGTTTTTTCCTCAAGCCATAACAAAGCATTTCTAAAGGGGTTGAGGGTTGTAGATTTTCTGTTAGCACTCCTCCAACACAGTCGAAACAATAAAATGAAAGGATAGCTCCTCCATACTTTTTAAAGAAGATCAACCTTTGGGGCAGGCAAAGGACAACTCACTGCTTGCCATTTTAACAACACACCAGACCATAAAGTTTGAGCTGCCAGCAGTAAAGCACACAGGGTGAGAATTCATGTCTCCACACCTGGTTTTTCAAGCGCACGTGACCCTTTGTCAAAAAGCAAGTCGTCCGGACCAAACTGATATTTCTGCAAATTAGCATAGAGTTTGATGTCAGATGGAACAGGGGGGCTATCAATCCAGGATGTCTCAGCAACATCTGCCTTCCATTTTTTTTCTTCCCATGTTTTTTTACTGTCAAGAGGCCTTTAAAAACTGAATCTTTTCATGACTGTCTGTGTGAGCTTGCATTTAAAGAGCAGGCTGTTTGTTTGAACAATATTCTAGTGTCGTTTTGACTGTTTGCTTTATCTTATCAAACAGCATTACATCCTGGCATTTGGTGGCATACTTGCTATCCCTCTCATCCTGGCTGAGCCACTCTGCATTAAAGACAACAACGCTGCCAAGAGCCAGCTAATCTCCACCATCTTCTTTGTCTCGGGTTTGTGCACGGTGCTGCAGACCACTGTTGGGACCAGGTATCCACGTGCCGACTACACAACTTCACCCAAATTTCACAACCCAGCAGAGTTCAAAGCTACAGGGTTAATCTAGGCAGAATGATTAAACTGTTAGACCACCCAATTAGACCGTCTCACAGTATTTTTTTCCCCCCCAAAGTTCTTCATTTTGGGTATTGTGGTGAAGCCAAGCGAATCAGACTGAAGTTATGAAATCCTATTGAGTTATGAACAGAGCACTCAAACCCAAGGCATCATTTAACATAATTGGACAACTGACGACTCCTGTGTAAAATGCCTTGGGGATATTATGAAAACACTTACTGCATCATATCAAGTGAACCATGTGTTTTGTACAAACACTCTTTTAACTGTTTAAACATGGAATATACTATGTGTAGTGTGAGAAGGAAATACTTAATCTAGACAAAATGGGAGGGGGGGTGCAGCATGATTGAGAAACATTGTGGTTCAAAAGGTTTGCTATAAATCATGCAGATAAGAGGAATTAATAATCACATTCAAGTTCACTGTCCATGACAGGCTGCCAATCCTGCAGGGAGGAACTTTCACATTTATCACTCCTACGTTAGCCATTCTCGCCCTGCCCAAATGGCAATGCCCTGACACCGTATCGACCCTGCACCCCAACAGTACCCCCACAGCCGCCGCTGACGTTCCTCTCGTCGACAAAGATGAAGTGTGGAAAGTCCGTATGCGTGAGGTAAAGTATGCTACAGCCTTTAATCCCAGTAATCAAAGGAAAAAAAAATGTCAGCAAGTGTTTCGACAAGCATTATTTACCGCAAGTTGTTTCAGTTAATTTCTTTTCAGGATTTTTTTTTTTTTTTTTTTTAAAGAGTGCAATCTATGATGCCACAGGTTGCTGAGCAAATCAACAAATCACAAAATACAGTTAAATAAGACAGGTAGGCAAATAAATGAAGTAAACACAACAACAACAACAACAGCAACAACAACAACAACAATAACAACAACAAAATGAAATGCAAAAACAAAACATAAAGCACAGAAAAACACATTGAAAACATTCAGAAACAATAACAAAAAAGGAAACACAAAACCAAACAAAGGAGTACTCAAAGAGCGATAAGACAACAGCTTCAAAAGAAATAAAACTCAGGGCACATTAAAGAAACATACTTTAGGCCTCTCATGGTTGTGAAGCAGCTGAAAACTGTGGGGAGGTCAGGGCAGTGTACACGAAAGAAAGGAAGTTTATTTAAATATAATGTGAGCTTTACTAACAGTTAGGGTTTGAAAAAAATATATCTAACTTTTCAAAACATTATCTGGCAGTCTTGGTAACATTTGTATTTAATGGCAAGTGATGTTTCCACCATGGATTATTTATCCTGCTCATAGCACAGTGATTTCATCAAAGTCTCATGCCCTGGCCCCGACTAAACATTCAAAACATTCAAGAGCTGGAGCGCTTCTGCTGTGAACATTTTCTGAATATTTTGGGTTTTGTTTCTGTTAAAGCTACTGTGTATGTCCCATATGCTGTTGTGTGGACTCTTCTTACTGTTGTGCTTTCGATTTGTTATTCATTGTTTTTCTCTTTTCAGTGGTTTCTCCTGTGTTTTCTCTGGCCCATTTTGAGCTTTTCTGATTTTTGTTTTTGTCCTTCCTCTTTCTCGCTTGAGTTTCCTTTTTGTCCTTGTGTTTCCTAAACAGGTTTTTTTTTTTTTTTTTTTTTTTTGTATGTGTGTGTTTTACAGCTTTTAGGATCTGTTTGCACTTGCTGGCTGCTATAGAGGTCACATAGATCACAGTGAAAACGGATCAAGTCTGAATCAGGTGCATCGTCTAACAATGAAGAACAGAATTCCATAGGCATCGTCTCAAAACAAACAAACATACAAATGAAAAAAAAAACCCAACAAAAATTAGGGACAGAATTCCATAAGCCAGTGTCTCATTCAAAAAAAAAAAAGAAAAAAGGTTTAGGGCAATGGCGGTCCCAATCTTGTGCTGTTTCGTTCAGTGGAAACAGAAACTTTCCCTCACACTTTCAGACATTTAGAATCCTATTCTGTCTTTTTCTCTATCAAAGATACAAGGGGCTATTCTCGTGGCCTCTCTCCTCCAGATTGTCCTGGGTCTGACTGGACTGGTAGGACTGGTACTGAGGTTCATCGGCCCACTCGCCATCGCTCCCACCATTAACCTCATTGGACTGTCGCTCTTCATACAGGCGGGGAAAAAATCAGGAGCACACTGGGGCATTGCTTCCTTGTAAGTCATCGTATCATCACATGGTGTTTTTCCATCACCTACACTGTGGGCACACGCAGACAATTCCAAGGAAAGTGACAGCTGTACAGATATGATCAGGCACATATCTGCAACGTTAACCATAGAGTTAAAGTTTAGGAATCGCTTTTGAAATTGAACATGCTTGATGCTTTTTGATGAACGTGAATTTATAGGGGTTCCATCCCAAGAAGCCTTGTATCTCATCAGTCTTGACACTGTTCCAGTATCTGGTTATCTGCACTCATACTTTTAACATAACGTAAGCTAATCTGGTACTTTGCTTCTGGTGAAAATCCTGGTTAGAGGAAATCAGATCTGGCAGTGGCTTTGCATTCCTCTGTTTGTCACATTACTGTTTTCCCGGAGGTAACCTGAGCATTCATCCAAAATGATCTGCAAAACTATACTTCAGACACGCCAACAGATCAGGAGGATGACAGGTAGGGCTTAGGCCGCAGTCTTTCTCATCCTTCATCATTCATGAGCTATAGAGCTTGGTTTAGCAATACTGAAACGGTGCACTAACAGGCTTGTGTTGGTCCAGTAGTAATAAAACATTGCGCCAACGGGTCGATACTGTTCGTGTCGCTCAAGCCCGCCGAAGTCGCACGACCAGTTCAGCTTAGTGGTCATCAAGACGGTCTTCATTTAGTAAAAAGGCTGGAGCCATTCCATAGCCGTCACAGGTGTACTTTGGTAAGACACATCAACCCATGAATCTTAGTCACCTCACCTAGTTGTGACGGTCTCTGAGACCATACGAGCTGCTGATTAAGGAGGAATAAATACAGCAACTGAAGTATCATCTGTCTGTCAAGGAAAATGTGTGAAAGTCATCGAAAAGCTTAACCTTTAAGTTTTAAGACAGGGAGAAACTGAGAGGGGGATTTCTTTAAAATGCCTGCATAAGTTACACAGAATAATGCTAAGTTGCTAAGCAGATGTCAAGAAGTGGAGGCAAAGCCAAATAAATGTTAGAACAGCGGCCCTGTATCTGTATGGCCAGAATCAGGAGAGACACACAGCCACCTGGAAATACAGTTCAGCAAAATGTAATAATGAAACCTTTTAATTGCATATATATGGGCAAATAAACAAACAAATAAACAAATAAATAAAGTGTTTCATGTGGATCTTAAAATGAATGATTCATCTGAATGAATCACACGCACCTTGACAAGGGCATAAATTTATTTCCTCATTTTTCTGTAAAGATGTCTGAGTGTCCTGCCTGTGTTTGGTCTTTTCTCTTCAGAACAGTGTGTCTCATTCTGCTCTTCTCCCAGTACCTCAGCAAAGTCAACGTCCCTTTAATCACTTACAAGGACAAGAAGTGGAAAGTCTTTCAATACCCCCTCTTCAAACTGTTCTCAGTAAGGCATCATTTTTTTGTTTTCTTGCTTGTTTGTTTGTTTGTTTGTTAAAGGCTTTCTTGCTGTCGCTGTGGACCTTTGCAGTTCAACTTATTTCATTTTTTTCATCAACACTGACATATCCCGACTGTCTCTACACCATCAACAAACATTATTCACTATTGTTGATTTGATTTAAAAAAAAACAAATCTGATGAAATACAGTGGATTGTTGTCATTTAAACAATTACTAGTGTGGTGCATAGGTTAGTCCTGAACAAATATTGAAGATAACAACACAGTTCTACAGGCCATGATTTTTACCTGCACTCAAAATTTGAGGATGGCTGTGATAAATAAATAAATAAAAGTTAGGCATGTTAAGATTTAAGTAGTTTACCTCACAGCTTATCAAACAGTATCAAAAAGTTGAGTATACTCAAATACACTTTGATGTGAGTTGTCTTATGGCTATACATGCATCCAATTTTTAGTTTGTTCTCAGTGTTGAGAACAGTGGAATAGAACTGGCTTAAGGTTTCAGCCTAGCACAGAAAGACAAGTATGTACCTGCAAGAAAAAAAATTATCTTGATGAAAGACATCAAGGGGGTCAAAAGTCAAGACTAATCAGTCTGAAAACTGAAACAGGAAAAAAGAAAAATACAGAATGCTTTTCATACCAAGTACTCCCATGATCACTGAGAGAATGCCAATCAACACTGTTAACCAAACATGAACCTTGTCTCCCCTGAACATATCAAAACTCCACATTCAGTAGTGAATTCAGGTCTCTCTCTCTTTCTCTCTCTCTCTCTCTCTCTCTTTATGTCTCTCTCTCCCCCTCTCCCTGCCTCTCTTTATGTCTCTCTCTCTCTCTCTCTCTCTCTCACTCTCTCTTCTCATTTCATGAATATTTTAATCTAAATTGTGCGTTACCAATGTTGAGGCATTCAATCGTCTTGGGGAGAGCAGGCCAAAAAAAAGACAGGGGCTATTTAAGGCCGACATTTTGTTGAGTTCTACGGAACCTAGAGATATCGTGTCATTTTAGAGCAGTGCACAACGTTGAAAACCATTGTTTTAACAGTGTTGAACCTGACCCCTGTTGGCTTGTACCCCATGGTCTTCCATGGCAGCTGAAAAAAAGACATTAAACCATAGACTCAAATGCAATCAGATGCAATAAAGCCTGTGAAACCTGTGTGGTGTGAAAAATGTTTTGCCTCTGGACTTTACATATCGAGACTTTGCGGATGGGAGCTGCGCATACATACTGAGCACATCAGGAGAGGAGAGAGACGTGAGAGCAGACTATGTAAAAGCCCGAGGGAAACACACAATCCATTCCTTTTTTTTTTTTTTTTCTTAAGACATTGTTAAGTGTCAGGTTTCAACAGTTTGTTCCACAGCTCTCCTCATTTTCCTTTATGTATTCCTTGTTACCTTTCTGTGGTTATTATGTTTTACAGCCTTTTGGGGCACTTTTAAATGTTATTAGATATTTGTTACTGTCAGTATATGAATAAAACAATTTAGATGTTAGCAGACAAACAAAACAAAGCCTATTTAGACTGCTACAAATGCAGTGGATATGTGAACTATATGTGACAGTGGGCATTTCCTGGCATTATTAAATCTGTTGAGGTGGGTCAGCTGTTAAGCTTCAGATGGTCTCGGTTCATTCCCTTGTCTCAAACAGTTCATTGACCGACACATGGAAAGTCTTGAAAGTAAAAGCATGTACCTCATCCACTCTCACACACAGATGAATCGTTACAACTTCTCCCCAAACTTAATTTGCATATAAGAAAATGCAAAACACTGGTTTCTGTACGAACTTCAATTCATTCTCTGCGTGTCTCGCGGAGCAGAGACAAAGCTTTTTCCAAACCATTAGTCAGAACCTGATATTCTTCTTTTTGTTCCAGATAAACTCAGCTAAGTTGTTCAATTCTGTGACTGTGTGATTCCTTAATGGTGAGGCACATTTAAAATTAATGCTGCCCTGGGTTTTTCTGCTAATAATGAACTGTTTCCTTCAAAAGGCTTTGTTTGGGATGTGTGGAGCTTGGCTCGTGTGCTTCCTGCTAACGTACTTCAACGTCCTGCCCACCTCTCCGGATGAGTACGGCTTCATGGCTCGGACGGACATTAACCTGGATGCCGTCACCAGCGCCGCCTGGTTTCATATGCCATATCCCGGTGAGACACAAACTGCTCAACAACCCCAAAATGCTCAGCACCCTTAAACTGCTCAACACCTGTAAACTGCTCACACCACTGGCATTTAAATCATTTCTTTGACCCCACAGGCTTTAACCCTACAGGTATGAGAGACTAGGATGGTCTTGAACACCAGTCAACTTCCATTTCCTCTAATAAATTGAATTCTAAACAAATGAAAGTGTAGTTAGTAGATGTTCCCTCCTGCCAAGCTAAGCTGGCTCATCCACGGTTCCTGTTCAAGTAATCCTACTGCTTCCAAGCCTCCAGCCCAGCCCATACTCTTTCCAACCCAATTTCTTTTCCCACCTAATTTTCAGCACCCTAAAGGTGGGGGGGGGGGGGGGGGGGGGGGTTGGGAGTTTCAGACCAAACCGGACTGAAACTTACCGCAGAGACTCCACGGCAAAATATAACGAATATCATCAGGCACACGCAGCTCACGGTTAATCTCCCTGTTTCCCCATTCAGTCACATTCAGACTGCAAATTACTGAAATTTGTTTGTTCTACACGTATTCCACGTGTCAGCCATCTCTTCTTTCACCTGTTTTAGTCTGTGGAGGTCATGCTGATCCTGTTTATCACTGCTGATCATTTAACATTAAATTAACCAGAAAACCTTTTCGCTATGGTTGGTTTCAGTGTTACTAGGGAAGACAAAGCCAATCATAGGCCTGTAAAGTATTAACTCTGTATTAAATGACTGACGTCTTCAATGGAAATGGAAATGACAGAATGCAAATGGTAGCTTCAGAGGAATTTTTTGAGAACCTGAGGCACGGGCTGAGTGTTTATACAATTCAAAACAGAAACAACAATAAACATAATTCTCTCTCATTATCAACACTGAAAATAACCTTTAAAAAAATATTGCGTTTTACATCACAGTTCTTCAGAAAGAGAATCTTCAACAACATATTTCACAGTAGTAGATGTACGCGGTGCAGCACCAGTTGTCAGTTTTCAAGTTTTTTCATGTCATTCACGACTGACTTTGCCCAATCAATCCTGAACATTCGGACTATATGATAGTGTTTGGGTTTTGATCCTACTTTTAAACTTGGTTATAAAGGCTTTCAAATTGCTGTCTTCTCCATTGTTTCTCAATTCCAGTCCAGGGAACCCATTAGACTGCGGATTCTGGTCGACGCCTTTCACCAGCACACCCATTTCACGTAGCCAGTAATCAGAAGAGTCAGTAATCAGTAGACAAGTCAAGCAGGGGTGGTTATGCCAATCTTGAGCAAAAACTTGCTGAACTGGACTTGAGAATCACTGCCTTATTCACTGGAAATTGTACAGTGAGGGAATGGTACAGTGGCTGTGAGAGGATGTTTCAGGGCTTCCATTCAAGGACTTTTTGCAAAAGGAATGCTGTAAAGTGGCACAGCCTTTTAGGGAGTTTTGAAAATGCGGGCACTGGTATGTGAGAGATAAAGCAGATCAGCCATTAGTAAAAAAAAAAAAAAAAAAAATTACATCAGCCACACGTAAATACTCTCTGACAAGGTAGACTTTGATATTCTTGGTGACAGGGCAAAAATAAGTCTTTGAGCAGTTTGATATTGCAGTATTTGCTCATAACTAGCAAGATAAGTCATGTCACTAGCTATTTTACATACTGGAAGCTACTCTAATGAACTTGATTTTCATGTGATTTCTTATCTTAACTCTAAGAAGATTTATTGATACTGAGCTACTGCTACAAATGTCAGTTTCTAAATTACAGTTGCAGTACTATAGTCCCCCATTGTGCAGCAACATTTCTATATTTATATTTATTTAGCTTCTGCCTTCCCTTGATGCAAGCCAAACAAGTTTCTCAGGTTTAGAGGGTTCCTGAATGAAACCCCAAAATCCAGGCCACAAGAGGATAAACAAACAAACTGTTGACATTTCACAACTGCACTCACAGTTCCTAGAATTTCTTCTGAGGTGTTTTTTTTTTTCCACTTTGCTCGTATATGACGCATTTAGGTTCCGTCTCTCTGAATCAGTGCCAAAAGAGAAGTCCTTGCAAGCCATTTTTATCTCACAAAGATTTTCTGCCAAGAGAGCAGAAAAGGCTGCACATGCTTAAGTCATCGATCATAGTTTTTTTTGTTGTTGTTGTTGTTTGGTTTTTCTTTCTATCTTTCTTTCTCTCTCTTCTGTCTCTGCCTCTCTCTTTCACCTCTCTCTCTCTTTCTGCATTGTTTTTGTCATACAGGGAAAATTGGGAACAACTTGACAGATCAACTGCTTTGCAAGTGCATGTTACTGTGTCTTCACTGTAGTAAAATAGTTTAGCCAAATAAAAAGGATTTTCAGATGAAGCACAACTACTCTATGTATAAACCTCCAGCCCCAGATGCTATTCATCTATAAGACAAATGGAAGAGGGTTTAATATTTTTTTTTAATTTATCTATATGAATATGATATTTACCCATCCAAATTATGACCTGAAGTTTCTTTGCTTCCAATGTCCATATGGAAAACCACATCTGTTCTACTAACCAACTGGCATCTTTAAAAGGAGAACCATATGAGCACTAGCTTGAGTAATGGTTGTATCAAAAAAAGAGAGAGAATGAGAGAGAGCGAGAGAGAGAGAGAGAGAGAGAGAGAGAGAGAATTTTCATCAAAGCCAAATCTTCGCGCAGAAATTTCCAGACCACGTGAATTTAGGAAATTGTTTTAAAGTATGTCTCTTTGGGATGACATGAAAAGTTATGTAAAAGCATAATTACATGAAACAGAGCCAATTTTCAAAATATTATCCTACAAACCCAGACAAATATCTCTGATAGTTCTCTGTAGAGAGTTCCCAAAACCATAAATCGTTGCATCTTCTAACATATAGCTGCACTTTATTAACTTAGACCAAGGATGAGGATGGCTGGATTCCCCAGTTGTCTGTCAAATTCCTTGTAAGATTTTTCCAGAAGGTTCACCTCCGTTTCACATAGTTTTCTATGCTTTCCAAGATATCTTCAATTCTTGTTTAAGCACAAAAAAAGAAACCATGTATAAATTAAGATTTCCTGTTGAAATTAAAAAATCAGGTTACTATATCCTATTTTAGAAATAGGCATCCAGTATGGGCTCTTAAGAATGTGATTAAGAGGTCGTGTAAATTTGGTCGAAATGGAGTTATTGGTCTAAATAGTTACATGCTTTTTATCCTTCCAAGTTTAAACTAATCACCACCTTCATAGGTACCATTTCCCTCTATTTCCCTTAACAGTTCCTCTCACTCACATGTATGAAGTTCTTATTCATGTGCTAACATAGTGAGCCAATCAGACACGAACGTACAACCTCACAGCCATATGCACATGCTCATCCACAATTCTTTCACTTTCTTTAGTGAAGTGGTCACTTACCTTTCCTTTTGCAGACACTGTAAGTATTTTGATTACTTTTGAATCAGTGTTCACTACATTTGTGTGCTTAGTAAATGTCATATTACAGAGCCCTGCTTTGATCTTGTTATCAATTGGATGTTATCTAGAGTTGACATACTATTAAAGAACTGAACTCCTCAGAGTGTTTATTAAATCATTATTATTATTTACTTTGATTATTAAATTATCAAAAGTGGTAATATTTTGATTTAATTCATCATTTTTCCTATGATAAATGTTGTCATTTTAACTAATTATTAAGATTCCAAATTTAAGGTGCTGGTAAGGTGCAATCCATTAGGAGCTTGTAATTAACTTTGTCTTCTTGTCCCCTTTTCTCGCTCTCAATTTTTATCCTATTTACTCCCAACTCTCCTCCAGGGCAGTGGGGCTTGCCCACAGTGAGTGTGTCCTCTGTTCTGGGAATGGTAGCTGGCGTTTTAGCCTCCACCATGGAGTCCATTGGGGATTACTATGCCTGTGCGCGCCTGTCAGGCGCCCCACCTCCACCCACCCACGCTATAAACCGTGGCATTGCAGTAGAGGGGCTGGGATGCATCCTGGCCGCGCTCTGGGGCAGCGGCAATGGCACAACATCCTACAGCCAGAACATCGCCGCTTTAGGAATCACCAGAGTACGTGTAGCAAAACCACTCTTTAATCATTCGTCTAAACGTCGAGTTAGAAGAACAAGAAGAAGTGCTTTATTTGTCACACACACACACTGAGCAGTGAGCAGTGAATTGGAGCCTCTGCATTTAACCCATCCTAATACCAGTTAGCGCACACACACACACACACACACACACACTATGAGCTAGGAACAGTGGGCAGCCGTCACCGCTGGCACCCAGGGACCAAGTTAATCATTAAAGAGCCCCTTTTCAAGACAAGTCCTGTTAAAGAGAGGAGCGTGCTAGCGCTACTGAAATGTTATGGTTCCGAGATACCTGCAGTGCTACAGATCAACCCATATAGCTTTGAAGTGAACGGCAACATTGACATGTGAGAGGCTATCTTCCATTAGCCTCAGGCTTTCTCCTCGGCTCTAAAAAATATGCTTCAGCAAGTGCTTCCATCTCCTTTCCCGTGACATCATCTGTTTTTTTCTCACAATATGAAAAGTGCAGGGGTTTTTTTTTGTTTCAAAAAGAAATACCCTGTGTCAAAAATGAAGAGCCATTTTTTCCTTCAAATTCTTCAAAATGCATCAAACAGGGGATGACTTAAACCCTGGGGCAAAGTGAAATTCATTTTTAGCCATTCCAATAACCAAAGCAGGTCTCAGCAGGATTTGGAACAATATACAAATTTGGACAAAAAAAATGGAGAAATATAAACACATTAGTTTTTTCCCAGGCACTTGCCCCATTCTTATTCTGATCAGTCTTGAGTTTATTTTTTTATTTATTTTTTTTTTTAATGTCATTTACCTTTCCAAAAATCACAAAATCAACTGCCTGCATATTTGTCATGGGTGCACCCAAAGTTGTAACATGGCAAGCATTTTTTTCAGTGTGGCATGCTTTACCCAGAATACCCCAGAGTGTCCATGAGGACCTATGAAATAAAAATGATTAAAGGCTTGCAGGATGATGGATGACTACTGTTACTCAATACATGTGTCAGGTTGGCAGCAGACTGGTCCTTCAGACCACTGGCTTTCTGATGATAATCTTGGGACTCTTCGGAAAATTCAGCGCCATCTTCATCACCATTCCCGATCCGGTCATAGGAGGAATGTTCCTGGTGATGTTTGGAATGATCGCAGCAGTGGGAATTTCAAATCTCCAGGTAAAAGGGAAAGGTCATGGCTCAGTTTTATCAACTTACTTATCTCTGGCACCACTCACTTTTAGAGGAATGGCTTTGTGCCAACCGTTTATGGATCATTACACAGGGGCATGAGACTCATACAACTTTTGCTTGCGTTTCAAGCAGAATATTGCAATATATTTTGAAGTCAGTCATACAATGTTGTGACATTCTGTAGTGAGTGCAGTAAAACTTCATCACTTATCTCTGTCAGAAAAATTAGTTAATTACTCTCATGTGCTGTCTATAATAAAAGGTGAAATGAATGTGAAAGAATTTACCAGTGACAAAGAGTACCGGTGACTTAACCCAGGCTGTCTTCATCTTCATTGTCTTTTAGTATGTGGATTTGAACTCCTCCAGGAATTTACTAATCCTTGGATTTTCGACCTTCAGTGGGCTCGTTCTTCCAACATGGTTTCATTCAAACCCAGGCCTCATTAACACAGGTCTGTCCTAAGATGCACATCCACAGACAGATTTCTTTATGCATATACCAAATTGGTTCTTAATTTTTGTATTCAGCTAAATCAGTTTATACCTCTGAAATTATGAAATTATGCAAATTATAACAAGATAACATAACTCTGTGTGTGTATGCACTCGTGTGTGTGTGTGTGTGTGTGTGTGTGTGTGTGCGTTTGTGTGTGTCTGTGTATGTCTATTAGTGTGTGTGTGTGTGTGTGTACATGCACATGTGTCTGTATGTGTGTGTCTCTGTGTGCACGCACCTGTGTGTGTTTTTCTGTTTTGTTTGTTTTCCTTTGTTTACCTTTCTAAAACAAAATCCTCCACAAACACAGTATGATAAGTTTTATGTAGAAAGTATGTAATGAGTGGAACTTTACAGTGTTGTATTGTAGTAGCCATTTTCTAAAGCTTGCAGTGCTTCGACAACTTATAATAACATGTTCTTAAGTGATGCACAGAGAATACCTCCCTACATTTCTCCTTATAGCAGGTGTTGAGCTGTGTGTGTGTGTGTGTGTGTGTGTTTTTTTCTTGTTTGTTTTATTTCCCCACACATACACTATGAAAAGGAATCATTAATGTGCATATCAAAATTAATCAGTTTCATAGCAAAACTATCTACAAACTAGGTCAGTGAGGCCTATGTGTGTATTTGTGTGAGAGATAACTCAAGATATAAGACATGATGAGTAATTCAGTCTATAGTCTGTCTGAGGGTCATTCGGTCCAAATGCTGCGTCCATTGCTGGCTTATGTTTAAGAGTGAGGAGTATTGTCTGGGTTCTTGAGGTAAGGGCTACTTACCTACCAATCCTCTTTGGAAGTCTCAGTGTGACTGCGGTAATCTTCACATCAGAGCTCTCTCCCTGAATAGCTTGCCTTAAACACCTTGGCTGGGCGTCTTGGCCTGCCCATGAACTTTGCCCAAACCTTGCTTTGCAAACATAGCTTTAAAGTGCATGGGCATTTGTAACATAAACAAAAGGGACTCATGTTGGGGAATCTTAAGCATGTTATTTGAAGGCTTGCCAGTTTCCACCATTAAGCAGTTGAAACATGGTGAACTTTTGACCGGTGGGCAGTGGATCTCCTATGGATCCTAACAGATTGGTCATTAATGGGCGGACAGACCGCCATAGTTAGGGCCTGTTTACTGGAGACCAGAGATGATCTGCACATGTCTCACTCTCAGGTGTATTTACCAGCATCAGTGGCTCTTAGAAGTCCCATTTCATCATCAGTGGATATTGAACCAGTCATTCTGTATCCTCGTCCGACCTCTTGACATACATTTTCCATTAGCTGTCATATGGATTACTTAGCAACTCAAAATAGACTCCAAGTAAAGCTACTGCTTTCCTGTTTTAGGTGAGAGTTTTCTTGACATAGACGCTCAGCAGACAAACAACAACAACAACAACAAAAAACTACACACGCATTAACGTGGGAAAGTTATTCTCACCCAGGAAAAAACAAACACAAAAATTCAACTCATTCAAGATTTTCTTTTGTTTTGCTTCCATGAACTGAAAATATAAATGTGTTTGATAAAAGAGGTTATTTAATCTATTTAATAGTCATCATTTCACTTTATCCACTAGTCTGGCCATTAAAAAGCACTGTGAGAGGTCACCCAGACACTCAAAGTCACAGGTTTTTGTCTCTGATTCGATTGTTTTACAGGCATAAAGGAGCTAGACCAGATCATCATTGTTCTCTTCACAACGCACATGTTTATTGGTGGATTCTTCGGGTTTGTTTTGGACAACACGATCCCAGGTTAGTCCAAAACCGAGTAGTCAGCACCAGAGGATACACAGATTTCACTAATTGTTCAGTGGAGACAGGCCTCCTGGACTGTTCTGGAAAAACACCTTGTTTTCTGAAACCTCCCCACGGCGACAAAACCTCATGCTAACTGTTGTGGACTGTTTAACGGTTGACTCAAATCTTTTTTTGTTTTTTTTTTCCCTTGTCTTTCAACAGGGACTGAAAAAGAAAGAGGGATAAAAAACTGGAGAAAAATGGAGCAGAACAGCACAAAGGCGTACTTCAGTGATCAGTCTTGTTACAATTTACCCTTCTGCATGGACCTCCTAGAGAAGTTCAGATG
Organism: Chanos chanos; assembly: GCF_902362185.1. Taxonomy (NCBI): domain Eukaryota; kingdom Metazoa; phylum Chordata; class Actinopteri; order Gonorynchiformes; family Chanidae; genus Chanos; species Chanos chanos. The sequence goes on along the minus strand of NC_044495.1, from coordinate 40,030,222 downwards.
GGCCCAGCGTTTGCCTTTTCTCCCATCAGTCAAGTCTCTGAAGCAGGGTGAACAGATGTGAAATACCACACAGTTAAATGAACAGAGACCCATCCTGTTTATAAAGGATGCTGAAGTTTCATTTATTCTCTTATATGTGCTTGAGTTTCTCCCATAAGCGTCCGGCATGCTGCTCTCTGGGGCCAATATGACGGCTGCTAGAAAGAACTGGCTTGAATCAAACTGACTCCACTTGCGCACACATGTATTTTAACACATAATTTTGTTTTTGTTGTTGTTGTTGTTGTTTTGTGATTGTGAGAATACCACTGTACATGGGGTTCATCACAAAAGATGTGCATTCATCTCTCATAAATTTTTTACTATTCAGAAATGTGATTTTACATGTCATTAAAAGATCCGTCTAGAACATTCAACAAGAAATATCAAATATATCCTCAGCAGATACAGATTTTATGTGTAATGGACTCTGCCCCATCTAATCTTGTAGGCACTACTCACGGTTTTAACTACTGTTCCATAAAAGACCTCAATCTCTTCATTTACCACTGTTGTTTTACATTTGTTTATCATATTTATTTACTGTGTGAAATGATTATGTGTGGTTGTATTAAGGCCAATGAAGTAGTGTTTTCAATGAATTAGTCGGTCTTCAGGAGACATTGTTGAGTTATACTATCACACTAGAGAAATCTCACAAATAAACATGTTGCTGAGTTTTAACATTTGAGATTCTGGTATATTTAATGTCTCACTGCTGACAGAAATGATTATCTCATATAGAATCTAGCCCTACAAGCCAAGCCTTGTTCAGTTCTTAGTGAACAAGAGGTGATGAAAAATTGCCAAAAATTGTTCACTCTAATTTGCAGGAACAAGGCTCGTTGTTGTGTAATAACCATGCAAATTTCTTTAGTGAACAAAATTACAGTAATGTCTAACTAGCTGTGTGGTCACTGGTTTACTTGACTGTAGGAAGTAGGAAACATAGGTAAATTAGGAGAATGACCTATTTGTCTTTGTAGACATTCTCCTCATTTCAATACCACTGGATAATTAATGGGATTATTACTAGTCACATACACAAATTAATTAAATTACATAAATATTCATTTAAATGTTTTATGTTTCCTCTATACAGTACTTGACTAGAGATGTGAGGTGGTTGAGTTATGTTGTTTTTTTGAGAATAAATCTGATTCCTAGGCTGCCTCAGAAACTGTGCTGGGTTTTATTTATGGTACAGTTTAATTTTAAAAATGAGTAATAATCATACATTCTTTTCCCTTTGGCAATCTCTCTCTGTCTCTCTCTCTCTCTCACACACACGCGCACACACACACACGCACAATGTTGTGAAAATTAAAACAAATATAAACTGAACTGAGTTGAGTAGGATGTGCTGAATTTCTGACTGACAAACATTTGCTCTGTCCATTATTTTAACTGGAATTATCGATAATGAAGCTTTGAGAGGAGGGTTTTCAGACAGTCAGTCTCTAAAAACCTCTGCTCTCTTCTAAAAAAAACCCCAAAAAAACATTCAACACCCCTGTATCTGAGTCTGTCTACTTCAGTGCACCCATCTCCTCTGCATTGCATGTGAGTCGATGCTGTTTGCACCCTCTGTTGTGCCCTTAGAGGAGTGCCTCCCACCCCTCAAATCTAACTGTACACCAAAACAGACATTGCTACAAAGCACATTTGCACATAGGCCACACATACTCTTCACAACCCATAATTCGAACTGTTGAACTTTAGAGAGAGTGTCCAACCAGCCTCAGACAAGTCATGGGAGACTCATTCTTCTGACCAGTGTCAAAAGTATATCATTTATAATCAGCAGGTATTTTCTGTTCATTCTGATATAACACATATAAGTGAATCAAGAGAGAGCATGTGAAAGGACTGAAAATTAGGTATAGATAAAACTCTGCAAACATTTGAGCAACTGATACTTTTCTAAAAATAGCATAATTGATTCTAGAAACAGAAAAAAAAGGATGAAACGTTCTTGTAGAGGACAAAATTGGACGTGGACAGAAGCCAGTGACTCCGTGTTTATTTCACCTACCAAAGATTTCTGTTTTCCAAAGCATTTGCGTCAAAGCATCAGTAAACAGAGAAACAGGCTGCACGTTGACATTTAAGTCGTGCCAAATGAAATTATGACGCTGCCAGTTCTGATTCTCTCTTTAAAGAATTTATGCAATAACATTTGTTTTAGAGACACATGGGAATTTTTTTCTTTTTTGCTTTTTTTCCATCACCGTCAAACTTATGAAAATAGTCTTTGATTCTGAGTGGGAATTCAAGCAAACCTATTACACTTTAACAGATGATCATTTTAATTGCTTTACTCTGCTGTGTAATGAGAGAGAGAGTAATGAGTTTTTGGGGGGGGGGGGGGGGGGGGGGTTTAATTCCACATTAAAAAAAAAAGGAAACTAAGCTGTGACTTTACACTATTGTAATTGTGGTCTACAACTGCCTTCAAGTCATGAGAAAACATTGATCAAATACAAAAGCTTCTCACCACTCTTGTTCAGAATCAGCTTCTTCTTGGCCAGAACACTTTTTTTTCACACTCCTGTTTTCTTCTCTTTTTTTTTCTATCTTTTCCTCATTGAACTAGAAATCTGGCCACGGATCTAGCCTTGACACTGGCAACAGACACAGACAAATATGATAATATAAAAACTGCTCTTTATTTCTCAGAACTTAAGTGGAATCAATTAATTTTGGAGACTGGGATACTGAAAGCTCCCTCTTGCACTAGAAGAGCCTGTCTGGAATTTGAGCAATTATGATTTCTGTTCCAGCCATCTGTTATTTTTTAATACACCTAGTCCAGCATACTTAACTTGGCAGCAAACAACTTGGAAACATTTGCAGAAGAGGAGAAACATACCTCAGACCTTTTATAGATTTAAAAAGTACAAGTCACAATGTCGGTGCTTGTTTTGGTTGTATTTCACGATATCTCTCTGGGCTATTTGCATTAAATCTGCCACTTTATGTGGTCTTTGAATTAACTCTAATTCAACTGCATCTGTGTGAAAATACCGTCTCTTATTTGAAAAAAAAGAAAAGATAAACCTTTTGAGGTGAAGTTAAACATACCAATACAAGCATCACTTCTTTTGATGAGCAGGAACAAGAGTAACAGGCCATGGTTAAATGACATTTTTGCACACTCCAGCATTATCTATAATTTATGAGACCTTCTCCCTGTTGCCTGAGAAGGAATCACATGTTCTCGCGTCTTATCACGACCGTGTAATTTGACCTGTTTCTTTTCTTAATGTTACAGGCATACAGCGTACAGTGTTCTCTGCTCATTACCGAACTCTGACCGAAAAGACAGGGCGCTCCGCTGGAGATAGTGTTAAATGTCCTTAAATTGGCCCACATACGATCAAGTGACAATAGTTTTTAAGAAGGAGCACAGCTTCAACAAGGAATTCTTGCTAATGGAAGCTAATTCGTGGCATGCCTTGTGACCCTAGCTGAAGCAAGGGTACATTGAGGACTTTGAAACTTCGCAAAATACCACAGTAATTGCAGACAGAAATATAAGTTGCGGATCTGCACTGGTTTCTTTTAAGCTGTCAACAAGATATACAAAAGTGAACATTTTGTGGTTGCTGTTTTCAGGTTGGAAGTCTTGGGAAATTTCACTCTTGGAAACGCAACCAAAACACGTATCAAGTTTTGTTGTTTATAATCTTCTGTACTCCAAATTTAGTGTTACAAACCACAAAAGCGGTACAATTAAACAACCTTTCTTTTAAAAATATTTATATGTCAAAACCTTCATTCACTACAATATACTCTTTACATAATTTATATCAGTTGGACAAACAGCATGAGCAGTCATTTGTCAAATTATTCAAAATGGCAAGAAATACACTATCATAAACATTAATTGCCCAAAACACGAGGTTTTCCTGAAATCCAGAATGGGAATAGTTCATTCCCAGGTGTTTTTTTCAACTGTTCCATTGGACCTGCCTTACACCAAGTAATAAAACTGATAATTCTTGTACTCTAGTATTAAAAAAGTGAAATACTAGAGCTCCACATTTAACGTCTTTGTCTTTTCTCTGGGATCAGGCCTTGGTAAATGACAGTATTAAACAGAGAGATAATGTGAGCCTTGGAAAACATGAAACAGGAAAAAAGCCTCAAATTAAAATATTATATTACAGAAGGAATGTATTACAGAACTCCACTTCAGAAATACCATGTAACAAAGCGCTAGTTTTATTGGATCTTTAAGGACAGATTACATTAAAAAATGTCCATGTATTCAAATACGTTGCCTTTAAAAGGCACACAGCAAGCTATTATATTACAAATTATGTAGCTGTCCAAAAAAAAAAATGGTTTAAAAGTATTTGCTCTTGGTGAGAAAAACTGAACGGAAATAGCTGAGATCTGTTCTGGTGTAGTCTGTGGTGTATTCTATATATATATATATATATATAGTATTCTATATATATATATATATATATAGCGACATTACGTCTTTCTAAAGTCCATCAGATGAGTTTAATTTACTGGAAAAATACCAAATGTAGAAAAATTTGAACCCAGTTTGCCTCTTAAATTCATTTAGACGGGCACAAGACTACTGAAAAGATGCAGCAGATATTTCATTATTACAAAATGAATACTGAAAGAGGCATATGGATTAGAGCCTGCATGACTTCCCATGACTGATCCCAATGTTGACATGTGCAAAGGCTGCATAAGAATGCTTTCCATCAGTTGTGCTAATTTGAGCAAAGCAGCTCATATTTTATTCCAGTTTCAGAGAGAGACTAGAATATAACAGAATAGGCAGAGGGTATATTCAATTTCTTGTCCTTAATCTGTCTATGTGAATACCAAGTGTGTGATTACACTTTGTTTGTACAAGTGTGAACACTGCTATTTGAACCCTGGCACACACCAAATAACTGCAATTAGGTTAAACAACATGCATGCTAACCAAGCCGAGGTAAGTAGAAGTCAACGTGGACCAACAAAGAGGTGAAAGCCCACGACATTATTTGTAAAAAACACACAAAAGTGCTGAAGTAGCTAACAAGGCCGGCCTTTACTTTAGCAAGCAGGTGAAATAAGATGGTAGGCTAACGTTATTTACAGGAACAGCAGAAAACACTGACTAAATCCAGACAAATGTACTTACAGACATAAGACAGGCAGGCCTATTTCTGTACTTCTCTCAACATGTACTCTTCTAGTCTTCTATACATAGTTTAAGGTAGAGTGCAGCCATGCTAGAGTACATCATGATTCCAATATCATCACTCCTTTTCTGATGCAGTTTTGTCACAGTTATCATAGAATGCTAGGTTATCAAATCTATTTAATCAGATTCAATACTTTTTTTTTTTTTTATCCATGTGGCTTTTTCTGTGGTGCATTTGTTGACAACTTGTGGTTTGATGCTAAATATCAGTGTGAGCCCTAAGCAAACTCCAACTAAAATGCAACAATGTCAGTTTCATTTATTTATTTATTTATTTGTTTGTTTATTTGTTTATTTATTTTTTTGCATTGGTCCAGACCAAGAGACCTTAACTACAGTTGTTAACATACCCTAACTGTATTTGTTCAGTGAACTATTTTCAGCCAGGTTCATTTGCTTATTTCTGTGCAGTTGGGACTAAAAGTGTCTGCCATGCATCATGTGACATTCTGGAGGAAAGCTGTACAATGACACTAACGGTGCTCAAACGAGATTGAACAGTCTGATGTTTTGCGGAGTATCTGTGATAAGTTCTTTGGCACTTCACATTGGCCCAAGCAACAGATGGTGGCTACTTAAATGCGACACTGATGTACCACTCTACTCCAAAGCTCACATGAGATTTCATTAAGGGTAATGCCACATTGGCTTCAGTACTACTTCATCTTACAAACTGAATATCAAGTTCTCTGGTGCATTTAAAATAAAAAGGTTTTGCTAGAATATTTTTTGAAATCAAGACTGTTGGTGGATCAACAGTAAATCTGGTTGTGAGTCTAATCCCTAGCAGTGATGGAATACATCTAACAGCATTACACCTCAGTCTCTTAATCTGAGTTGGATTGACTGGATTGCGTTGCCTTAACAGATGTGTAGGGCTGACTAAGCAACAAATCGCCTGTCGCAGTTCGAACACTGTGTGCCAGTCGCCAGGAATTAGAGAAAGTCTGTCAGTACCACACCTGCCAAGTGGTTTTCAGTCTCTGAAAGTATGCTGTGTCCGCTTAAACCCTTTTTCTTTCTGTGTTTTCAGTGTTTCCTCATTGCCTTCATTTGGCTTACCTTCAACATGCATAATATATCAGAGAGCAGCTAAGCCAGTGAGACCATACTAGGCAAAGTTACCATATTATTGTACACAGTGATACCAAGATAGTGTGAAATACAGTGGCTTAAAATAATCTTCAGTATCCAGTTCCTGTGATGACTCCAACATACACCTAGTGCTCTATGTTTGTCATTGTCACAATAATCCATATTGCATTTGATCTTTGATGTGATTTATCAAATACTTTTCCTGGGACAATTACGGCACACTCTTTCCAAAAAACAAAAAAAGAAGAAGACAGAAAAAAAAAACACACTATTTTTGATTTCCCTCCTACATCAATACATACAATTCCCATGACACCTTGCAGGAGTGACCGTCAGTTCTCACATAACCAAGAGTAAACACGCATCCAACAATGGTCTGACTCATACGAAGGGGTGAGGTTTTTCCCTTTTGTGTTATTGACTGAAAGTGTCTGTCATAGCTTCAATGGCACATACATAGTATAGGATCATTTCTCTCAGGGGGGAGCACCATGCGAGAAATCAGATATGCCATCCCCTGCCTCATTGTAATGAAGGCTGTACCTTTAGATTTCAGTCTGTGGAAAGTAACAAGCTCATTAAAGCTGGATTGATGCCACTGCTGCTCCTGTCCTTGGTCTCAGTAAGTCCTCTTTATCCAGCTTTAGTCCCTGGAACATCATATTGAATTATCACCAGAGAGCCAGGCGGCCGCCAGCTGGTATTTGCGTCTTCAAATGGGTCAGCACATTTGGCAAAGTTTCAGTGCCAGTAAGTGATCCAGTTAGGAGAATGCATAACCCTTGTCCCTCTCGGCCCGTGGAAAGGTGTAGGGGCAAATGGTCTATGAGTTCAGCACCTGTGTACCGAGGAGAGAGGAATAGTCATGGACAGGGACAAAGGGGAGAGAGTTACGGTTTATTTAATCTTGTCTCGTGTTATTTAATTAACACAGTGTACCAAATAATAAGTAAACACATAAGGATAACACAGTAAAGTCAATTGGAGTGCAGGCTAATGCACAGACACAAAGTGTAGGCATTTGGTTTGTTGGACACAAAACTAGTGACGTGATTCACTGGAAGCTTTACTTACAAAGTGAATGCTGAATGAAGCATACTGACTAAAGCTTGTATGACTTCACAGGAACAAGTGCAGATAAAACGTTTTGGTTTGGACAAGGAAATGTGATAGAGACACACGAGAAGTCAGAGAAACATATTTCCTCTTTTCCTTTCTGTAGTCATTCACTTCTGCATTTTTGTTGATTCTTATACAACCCAGCACAGCCTTCTCTAGAGATAAGTTTACAGACAGGCATTTTCAGTGGAATGATGTCATTTTGGTTTACAGAAACATTTCCTTCTCACGCCACAGTGAAGAAAACGGTAGGTTGAGTTTATATATTATTGTTTATACAGTGTAACACAGTGTGCAAAACGTCACTTTTTTGTCTTGTGTCTATTAAAAACAATAATCATACATTGGGAGTTTCCAGATGATGGACAGATTGATAGGAACATCACAAGAAACAAAGACTTAAATTCCAAAATAAGCAAAGTGAATCACATTAACAAATACAGCAGTATAGTATGAATCCTGCTTTAGTTAAACATTACTTATAAATACGCCTTAGCTATACAAATCTATTAATGCTTTCATATGTGATTTCCTAACACAATAAACTGATATCAAACAGAGTTCAAAGGAGGCCAAGCACTCTGTTCCTGAATTGCATCAGTCATGAAAACAACAAGATTACTTGACGCAGCAGGGGAAATGGCATTGAGAAGCCCAAGGAATGTCAAACAATGAAGAACTGCATGAGAAAAATGAGGAGCAAAGGTTACAAGTGTGAAAGTCGATTAGTCTTCTTCCTACAACTGGACAGGTTTATGGCAGCCAGGTGCAACTTGTAGTCCAAACATTATTTTCTGTGGTCGTTTTCATGTGCCAAGATGATAACGCCACCACTCAAACAGTACAAAATGCAAAATGCATCCAAGAATGGTTTCTTGGGCATCAGGTTAAAACACCACCGATCCACACACACATACACACGCGCACACACCTATGTTTGGTGGATTCTGGGGACCCTCCATTAGCTTCTTTTTTAACTAAAGTAGAGAATAACAACCTAAACCTAACCCTCACCAAAGAAACACCTTCACACGGAATACGGAATATCACCAATGACAATATCTTTCATAAAAAAGCACCTATACATTTTTTTCTAAGTCAGGATTGCTGTTTTGACCCCAATTTGACAAGACGTTGAATAGTCTCATATCAGTAATATATGAGCTTCAGTTAGCAAAAACAAGTATATACACACACACACACACACACACACACACACACACACACACACACATACACACATATATATAATCATCAGATTTCTACTTGATAGAATCTTTACACAAAGTTCTGGGGAGCAGAGTGCAGAATAGATTATCACCTCCTTCGCATTCTTGAAAAGACTGGAGGATTTCTCTCTTGATGAATGGTTCAATATCTTACTAGACCCACATCAACACATGTATATTAACATTCCCTGAAGGACTGAAGCTGATCTGAAAGCAAAAGGGCAACCGAGGTCCTCACTGGTTCGTAGAAACTCACATGTTATTTGGTGTTTCCTTTATTTTGTCAGCCCCTCGAATATGTTCTTGAAGACATTATTAGTGGTCCATGGTAATTAAAAAGACAGGGCATGTCAGCATTTTGTGGTTCTCCTAATTAAATCCCAAGAGGCCTTGTTAAAAAAGCCACATTGAACAAGAATCTCAACATGATGAATTGAGTTATGGATGTAACTGAATTATAGAGATATGCGAAGGGGTTGTGTTAGAAAACAAATCGTATTCCAACTCCCCTAAAAAAAAAATGAAAGAAAGAAAGAAAAAGACTGATGTTTCAGCTTCTCATTAAAGTGCTCCAGGTGATTTCTGACAACAATTAATATAAAGCTCAAATAGTTGTCACTACCTCTGAGGTATAGCTTTGACATACACTGATAATTTAAGAGAAGACTCCCACACAACCCATAGAATAGGTTTATGTTTATGGGAATTCCAAGTGCATTGCAAAGTAGGTCTACCTGATAAGGCCTCTGTGTTCCTCTAAAGCACTGAGCTCGGTAAAGTTATCACAAGAGCACAGTCCTTCCTCCTCCTTTTGACCTCTTTGACCCTCGAACTCTTCAAGTCATTTCAGGGAAAGTCATCAAAGTGTATTCTCAGAGGTGACAAAGACGCTCTTGTGATAATTTTATCTTTTTTTTTCCCCCTTTAATCATTGCGTTATATGAATGGGGAATGTTGTTTTCGCCGTCTCCTTTCTGCCAAGAATCTGATAGCCTTTTGAATGAAACCTCCCCAAAGTATGTGTCAACTGAAACAGTTGTCAGCTTCTTGAAATTGCAAAGGATGGCTGAGCAGATGATTAGAAATGGATGATGTTTTATTTGAGAGGATTCCAGTAAAGGTTTTCCTCATTTTTGATCGCTCATGAAGTCTCTTCGCTTCAGCTGATGAGGTGTATGTTTGACCTCTACTCTCACATTACATTTGATATCTTATGGATCTGAGTATGAATACTGTTAGACTGGTAGGCCCCTAAACTGTATTACAGAGCTTTTGGAGTTCTGTGCAGTTCAAATAACCTGTCCAGGCATGTGTCACATTAGATGGAGTGCAGAGTAAGACTTGATACATTAACAAAAAATGTTGTTGTAATGTTGATTATATTACCAAAATGCAGAAGACAACTGCTGTAATTTTACAACACTACAATGGCAATGGAGACTTCCCGTGATGTGAAGGTTGAATAAGTTGACTTAATAATTTGTAAATGAGACATACTGGCTAACACAATAGTGTGTTGTCTGCACGTATGTTTTCACTCATTTCGACACACACTGACAGGGTGACGATTTAGTGACCATTTTAGACCATTTAGAAAAGCATATCACCACGCAGTCTTTAGGCATTCAAGTTCACTCAACACTCAATATGTTGTGTGTGTGTGTGTGTGTGTGGGTTTTTGTTTTTTTTTCTTTCTCAGTGATAAATTTTGTTCTGAGGACACTCAACATATAAGTCTAATCCAGCTGCACTCCTCCCATTCCTCCCTCACTCCCTGTAACAGCCTGCCCTGCTTCTCCACCCAACATGTGGTGTTGCTTATGAGCATACATCATGTTATATTGTTAGGATCATGTTATGAACCAATCATTCAAGGGCATGAATACATCACAGATTCTTTCAAATGAGCGGAATTGGTTGAGAAATGGTGCTGTTTGAGTAATTTAGTTCTTAGCTTAATTGATTCATTTGACAATCGTTTAAGCATAATTTTCTTTGGTCCTCCGCAGCACAGTCACGATCCAAGGATATTTTTATTGCCGCAAGTTCCATTTTTGTGTGATTTAGCTGTAAACATTTGGCATATTTCCATATGCCAGTGATAGCTTAGTGTGAAAGGGGCAAATACTGTGTGTTTTTCTTAGCATCTGAGATTTTTCTTCTAAGTTAAATTCTAATTAAACTTGAAATTAATTAACATCCAAAAAGGTTTCGCGAAATAAGAGACAGCGGATCAGCGAGGGGTTTTTTTTTAGACTAGAGATTAATGATTTTCTGTCTTGTCAGAATTTAAAAGTCTGACATTTTTCATTCTGACTTTTACGTTGATAACACAGGCCCCCCGGACAATCAATCTCATGTCAGGTTTCATTGTGTTTCATCGTTGCATTGGGTATCATCTGCATAGCAGTGGTCAAAACTAACCTTACATTTATGACTGATAAAACCCAGAGAAGGGCTGAGTTTTTCATATGTTCAGGGGAAGAACATACCAGACCCTGAAATGTGATCCAGTTCTGCGGTGAATAAGGGATCAATCCGTGTGAGGGATGAGAAAATGCGTGAGATGACTATGACATACACAGATGCACTGGCTTTGTTGATGCAGTCAACATGTGCACATGGAAATGTTCTTTTCCAGCTCCTCACTTAATGCTACTTTTTTCATGCACCAGGTCGTATCATATTGTCTAGAGAGTCAGGTTTACCTACAGAAAACCCGTAAATGAATACTGTTGATTCAGAGCAACAGAAATGGCAACCTCTGTGCAGTCCATAACACGCTTACTGTTTACTTCAGTCAATGTAACAGTAATTGCCAGTAAAGATACCAGGTCAAGGACATGCTCCACATCAGTGCGCCTTGGTGAGCTTCAAGGCTTATTTGTTATCTATCAAAAAGTTTTTAACACAATATCTTCACCTCATCTAGGCTTACAAATTTGACTGTCATGCTTCATTTTTTCCCTGGTCTAATCCTGCTGGAATAGACAGACTGATCAGCATATACATTTTCTACAAGAGCCTAAAGGTGCACCCATAATTTACAGGGGCCCTTTGGTGTATTTGGTAAGCTTTGAGGCCTAACTGATATCAACAGCAAGCTATAAAAAAATATATTGGATTTAGTGGTGTAATGTATTTCATTTCCTGAACCACATGGAGAAAAAAAATCCAGTGATTTAGACTCTCTGATGTGGCCACATTAAGCCCAGAAGAATTTGGTCTGAATTTTTATTCAGTAAACTACAACTTCATTGAATACATAGTTACTACAGATCAGTTTATTACTGGTAACCAGGGACATTCATCATAGAGCTGACGAATAGTAGAAAACACACCAGTCAAATGTCAATTCTTAGCAAGTATATTCTTTGTGGTGCAACTTCCTTTTTTTTCTATAACTATTGCGACATTGACCTTCACAAAGCTACAGTAAATCCACAGTGCTTATGTGTTCCTGTGATGTGGGGGAAAGCTCTGTGAGGGCTGTCCATACAAGGGGGCTTCATGGTGAGATTTATGTGTAGTCAGAACTGAACAATTACAGGGCTTCGGGAAGTCTCACAGGTGGGTGCCTGGGTGGGATGGAGGTTTGGGGCAAGGGGTTAGACGGGGGGATTGTGGAGAGCTGGAGTTTGTTGGTAAGTCATTTGTAGCAGGCTGCACCATCAGGACCCCAGAAGAGCATGATATTATGCTATAGATAAGAATGAAGACATCCTCCCTCAAAACAGGTCAACATACTCATGTCATAGACCATTGCGTAAGGGCCATCAAAACACTAATAAACATGTAGGTGAAGGAATAAATTAAAGTCAAAGTGTTGTGCAATGGCACACCTGAAATACAATTCAAAAACCCTTTCTTCAATCCCCTCCCCCCTACCCCCACTGATATCTTGTCTCATTGCTCATAAGTTCCCAGCAAAGTTATTGCAGAGAAAACTTATTGCAGTCTGTTTTGTATAATGAACTTGACTAAACTCTTTTATCAGTAATTGCTAACCAAAGAGTTTTTAGATCAGCGTCCACTGTGATCATGAATATGATTTATGAAGAATGGTGCTTAGCTTCAGAATTGCCATCCTGTGTACACAGTGTACATGATTCCTTATCTCATTTCTAAAAGAAAGGGGAAAAGAACACAAATACTTTTAGATTAAAATGACCTCACCTTACCTAACTGTGAACATCACTTACTTCTCCCACCTAGACAAAATGCATGGGTGAATCCACAACATGCTATGAAATTCCCAAAATTAGAACTATAACTGATCCAACAAAACTGCTCATTGACAAGCATGTTTCTTAAGTGTTTTATTACTTCTGTTTTACATTTTGATTTCAGCGGCTCAGTACCAAAGGTCTAGTTGGCAGACCATGTTTAATTCACTTAGATAATGTACTTGTTTAAGGATAAAATACAGCTCTTGCACACGGATACCTTTCATCATTTCCCCATGAAGATTCAATTTGACATTTGGGGAAGGTGTCAGGATATGTCTCTCAAACTCACTCACTCACATGTACAGATAAGTCTTAGAATTCAGGATTTTGGGGCGTACACCAGGACGGCCTGGTGTGACCAGGAGCAAGAGGAGGAAGCTAAAATAATAAACAAAACTGTGATCAGAGAGACACCATGACATATCATCCGCTCACTTAGAGGACACCCTCACAGAAGATCCAGGACGCAATGGGGGAGAGCAGGAAGTAGGTTAGGCAGAGAAAAACTGAATGTACCTTAAAAAAAAAGGGAGAAGAAAGAAATATTATGCTACTTCTTCTCACGTGTTAATAGCCTACATATGTGATAGAAGCTATAAGATAAGTTCAGGTAAATCTAAGCAAACTGGCTCTCCTCACACTGGAAGCACCATGGAATGTGAAAGGCAGAGAATTCCATAACAACACAGTACTCTTACTTAATATACACATTGTAATTTGATTAAAAAGGGAGACAGAGGGAGACAGATAGAGAGACAGAGATGCAGAGAGAGAGAGAGAAAGAAAGAAAGAAAGAAAGAAAGAAAGAAAGAAAGAAAGAAAGAAAGAAAGAAAGAAAGAGAAAGAACTTGGTATGTTCTAGTGTATGACAACACAAAATCCTTTCAGTTGAACCGGAAAAGTACAGGAGTTGTTATTACGTTAGTTCATCAGATCCATTTCAGTGGAAGGGGTTTTATAACTGACTTTAAGGGAGAATTCACTGGTAATCCTGTATGCCGCACACACAGTAGGGTCCTCCTTAATCAGCTCCGACAGACACTTATAAACAGCTAAAGATGGTGAGATGTGGGTAGACAAAGGATTTAATTAGCTATCGTTATTTAAAAGAGACCACCCGGTAAACACAAAATAGATAGCATCAAAAACATCATTCAGTTTTAACTGGCTCTAAACGCATTACAATTCAAGGTTCTCCGTCCTATTCTTGGTTGCTTCACAATGCCCTCGAGCAGCAAAAAAAAAAAAAAGTGGAAAAAATAAGCAGGCACACAGCTCACACATAAAAGTGCTAGAAAATGCCAAAAAAAAAAAAAGATTGTCAATGCATGTAGAAATGTTGTTGTCGTTATGTAGTTACGGTTTGCTGGTAGTAAACACATGATTTGCGCAGTAAATTAGAGGAAACAAAAACATAATTCTATATGTAAATGTGAAAGCATGTAAAGTATATTTTCCCATTGCTCGAGTGCAGCTTTAGTTGGTTTTTTTGAGGCAGAGAGTTGGAAAGCAAGTTGAAAATTGCGCAATGGCTGTTTTGTGTCATTGAACCTGAGAGTGCAATAGTCAGAAAACATTTATCACTTCATATTAGAGTAACTATATTCTTGTATTACACAACTTGTTGTTACATTTATTCTCCAGGGCATCTCTCAGGTTGATGGTAAAACTCCTTTTAATCAGACCAATAAAGGAATTGCTGTAGAGGTCACTGTTTACCCCCTCACATGCTCTCTTTTTCTTCTACGTGATACATTCCACTGGTTCGTAAAATACAACCAGAAGACAATAAACTTCAAATATACCATGAACTTACTCTCATTTAAATTCAGCGGCAACATAACATGGATTGCCATAATATGGATTGCTTTGTTGCTTGCTTAACTCTTGGTTACATTTTAAAAGCTATGTGTTTCTGTAAAGCTTCAGAGAACATATTCAGTCACACACACACACACACACACAAGTCTGGATGGGGATACTGCTACTCTGTGTAGAGCCATGCAAACAATGTTTTGATATAACCAAAAAAAAAAAAAAATTATGATGATTATTACCATTCCGGTTATAATTAATGGCGGAAAATTATATGTCGTCGTTTTCAACATGAGCGGAGAATATGTTCCTTGACAAAATAAATATCCATGCAGCAATGCACTCATTAGAGGCTCTGACTGGGGTTGGAGATAATTTGCTTATTGGCTGATCAGATTTCTCATGTGGGCGGCGGACGCGAATTACGCGCATCCTTCTTTACTTTAAGCAATGTATTTGGTGTCGCAGAGGCTGTTCCTCGCGTAACGATACGCCTCTCGAACCTTTCTCGCCAATGCCCAAGAAAGTTATGTCATTTATTGAAATTTTAAGTTGCACACGTTTAATGTTATATCCGAAGTGGCTACAGATCAAGCCAAGGGTTGCTTCACACCCTCAGTGCAGCAGCGACGATCCATGTGGGCGGGCGGCTCCGTAGTCACGCATAAAAAGGGTCGTGTTCAAAAAAAAAAAAAAAAAACACACACACACACACACACACACTCAGAAGCTATATCACTCGAGTCTCGCGGACGTCGTCAAAACGTGCATCGAGAAGCATGTAACTGGATATTTACTGTCACAGCACTTCGGAGCATTTTTTCTCCAACTTGGATCTATTGATGACGATATTGGATATGTGCAAGCGGGATGAAGAGAACCCCTTTCCTGTCCGCCGAAGTAAAATAAAATAGGGTTTCATACACATTGGAGTTACTCCTCTCATTCCCTATGAAGAAGCCAAACGTAAGTTCATGTTATGTGGTCTTTCTTGAAAAAGTTGCTGCGAACGCTGTCTCTTAAACTCTATAAATGTACGACGTGCTTGTTTTGCTTTGCTTTGCCTTGCTTTTTCAGGTAAATCAGAATTATAAGAGTCCTCGTATGACTTTTCATTTTAAAATGATCTATTAGGTGGTGTAATTTTTAACCCGACACATTTGGCTTAAACAAAAAAGACCCACTTCATGCCTTCTGTTTCCCATAATCATGTAGTCTGCATACAACTTTCTCAGCCTCCTCACACTGACAGCGATTTAAAGCAATGGACGAGAAGTGAATGCGTGACTCCAGTGTGAGGCAGATTGCCATTTGAGTGAATGACACAGCAGACAGTAACGCCGATTCCAAAGAATTTTATGGGAGGCTTGCTGAACTTTGCCATTTTCCTTCTCACTTTCGATCCTGGTACTTGATAAAGTTTACTTCGTGAAAGAGAGCGAGCTTGGCATGTAGACAGAACATTACTCGTCGGATTGATTAAAATACTTAAGAGCTAATTACAGCCGTTGGATTGTAGTCTACAAGTGACCGTGGAATTTTGTGACGGATTGTTTCTAGGTTGCACCCGATTTCTTTGGGTTAGGATGGCTCAAAGAAAACCAGGTGTTTCTAATGGAACTCGACTTCATCACTTTACATGATTTATGGAGCGAAGTTAAGACAATGCCCTTTGGTTTACGGAAGACAAGTATAATTGTATATCAGAAACTGAAAAACAACATTTCCGAGAGGTGGAAAATGTAGTTTATGTAGTTATACAATGATCAAATCGTGATTTTTGAAAATATCTGCATATTTATCAGTACGTAGCTAGCTTTGGCTGCGGTGCTGCACTCTCCCATAGTGAAATAATTAACTCCAGCTCCTTGCATTTTTTTCTTTTTGGAATTTGTCAAAACCAGTATGACTACTAAGGAGAGAAATTTAAAAAAAAAAAAAAAAGTGAGAATTGTCTGTAATGCGTTTCTGAGATGTGTCCTTTTGGAAATCAGCCTTCAGGGGAAAAACCCATTACTTTCTTCTTCCTTCTGTCAGGTGCTCCCTGACTGCGGAACGTTTTTTGAAAGTTTAAGTGCCTGGGCATTTGAAAGCAAAATTATAATCTTACCTTTTGTTTGCTTACTCGTCACACACTTACAACCTCTCTTTCGAAAAAGGATAAAAAAACAAACAAACAAAAAAACGTTATCATATCCAGTACAGATCAACCACTGGACAACGGCTTTCCTATTGGGCTGTTTAGCTGTACTTGCAAATACATGCATGCCGCAAAGCCAGCGATAAGAACACACCTGTCAGTACCTCTGAGCTATTTCCTATTTCGAAGCACGTGTACAAATGCAATCACCAGAGCTGAGATTAATCACTGACCTAATCTGATTATATACATCATAAAGCATATCTGCACACATATTTCACTGACATTATTTTAGCAGTTCCACAAAGTTATGACAAGCACGCAGCACTTATTTATATTTATTTATGGTGGGCTATATTGTTTTAGTTTTCTACATTTGAATTCTCATTAAAATAGCAAATATGGCTTTCACGGGGTCACACAAGTTGACTTCTCATTCTGTTCTCTGTCTCCCCGCAACATATCCTGTTTTCTTTTAACTGCAGACAGACACACCAAAGACAGAGGGAACAAGAGGAAGCAGGGTATTGTTAGATTTGAATATTAAAACTTACCAGATATCTCATATAACCTGTACTGAGGGTCATTGAAGAGAAATTACATAGATGACATGACATGGAATCCAAAAATACTTGGCTGTTCTTTGATATTTACATGTATTTGGTTGTGGCTTTATATATATATATTTATTTGTGGCTGCGTAATGTATCATGTCGGCTTCACAAATGATCAGATTATTTTTTGTAATTATCCTTTGGAGTCACCTATGCGCATAGGAAATGTTTTAGCCTTTTGGATATGGGTGGGAACTGACGGGGCAGGGTGCAAAGGATAATGGGAAAAGAAAAAGACCAGATAGGAACCAGAGGGGAGCTGACCTGTTCTGGAGTTTCTGTGGAGTTTTATCACAGTAGTGCTCCGCTTTTCCATCTCCATAGATTTACAGGAGCTGCAGTGACTTCTTTGTGAAGATTCAGCTGACTCTTTAGCTAGTGAAAGGGATCTTTGTTAAGATCTACTGTTGTAGATCCACCAACAGGAATCCGGCAGGAATACCGGATAGATTACTGAATGTTAATGTCATATGAATGTGGCGTACGTGAGAAAACGATCTTTTTAGAATGGAATACTAATGTGCCATATAGGTCCACCTAAAAAAAGCTTCTCCATTTTATTCTTTCCTTCTTTTAAATAAAACTATAGAAGAACAAACCAACTTGAACTTGAATTTGGGTGTTGTCCCCTTCTTTCTGTACCCTAATCAGCTGTGATCAAAGGAAATGTTCATGTCAAATGGAGGATGTGGTCAGTATGACCTGAAATCTAGGATGCTTTCTCCCTCGTGCCTGTATAGTGTTTCTCTTCCATCTGTATATGCTCTGATAATTACACTAAACTAATCGCATTTAACAAGTTAATATGGTGTCCCTCCATTAGACATTTATCTAGATACTGAATGTATAGGTGGCGATTTGAAGCCATTAAGGCCTTTATGGCTGTTAAGTGCCTGTAGAGACTGTATATAAAACATTAAAGACTTGAAACAGTAACGAGAAGGTGGGTGTACTCTCACAGTATGTAGTCAGTCACTAAGGTACTTCAGAAGCTAGTTTATGAGTTGTTTTACCAAGTTATTTGCGTGCATGTATACAAATGCAGAACTTCTACCATGTTAATAAGCAAGTGGATTTAAATATAAAGGTTACCCAAGTTTCCTTAGTTCTTGTGTTTATGCAGTATTTTCATTTTGATACGTATAGACAGCAGGATTTTGTTGAATTCACTGAGGTTTGTTGAATTCACTGAAGTTTTGTGCATACACTGAAGTGGTCCCAACATCTCCTAACTTTGGTCTCCAGCTTCTGCTCTTCTTTTTGTAAATGTGTGTGTTCACGCGTGTGTGTATGTGTGTGTGTGTGTGTGTGTGTGTTAAAACCTTTGGAAGCCATTCATTATACTGCAAGATATGAATCAGTGTAAATGTACTGAATCTGTTTATTTCTCAGTCTTATGTGCATCCATTAAACTGTGTCATATGCAGTTACAGAGATATTATACACTCATAAATTTTTTTAAAAAAAAAAAACGCATAATGTGCACTCCAGCACCTTTTTGAGTTTTGATAAACCAAAGTTGCTTCATCTTGCCCTTGAATCACAAGTTAAACATTATAAGCTTTCCCATTTCCTTATGATATCGTATTTCAGTTGTCTGCAATGCTGCATTTTCTGTTACTCACAATACCTCACAACGTTGGACACCTTCCAGCTGCCTTTGTAACGATTCAACAGAAAGTTACTCTCACTCTCCAGGAGAGGGAAACATTCAAAGGTTGTTGGTTTTCCCGTCGCTTCCCCACCCACTTGTATTATTGCTCTGAACCTGCTATCAAGTAGTCATCTCACTTTTCATTGGACACAGGTGGCCTCTTGGCCTGTGAAATGGATAGAAAGAGAATTTTCGGGTCCCAATGAAAAACTCAAATGCCTTTGAAGGACAACAGACACTTGTAAGTCATTTTGTTTTATTTGATGACTAACATGTTTATGATGACCTGTAATCCAGCTAATAGCGTCCAGACATCTGGTGTGCAGCCACATCTCAAACAAATATGAAGTAACACAAACACTAACAAATCTAGATGAAAGGATTCCTGTGTGTTTCTGTAACACTAATAATTTTCTTCATGTGATTCAAATCCAAGGAGTACATATTCATATCCCACAAAAAAAAATACAACAGCGAAGATTATTGGGTTTATGCCCAAATAGAAAATGACTCTGAAAGAGACAGTGAAAGAGACACATGTTTGCAGAGGCTTCCTTGGCAATGCGAGAAAGCATGTATGCTGGAGACATGTGATACCATCTTTTCTGCAGTGTTTATTCAGTTAGTCAGAAGCCCTATAAGTGCACCTGAGCGGGTACAGACAGACTGAGTGCAATTTTCATTGCCAAATTCAATTTGCCCACTTTTTGAGTAGACTGTGGTCGCTGACTGTATATCTGCCACTGAAATGATTATGAGTTTCCGGCCACTGATTATGTTTCAGTCTTTCCACTTTGGGGGGGGTAAGTAGGTCTCCGGAGAGGGGGGGGGTGGGTTGAAAAAGCTCTATCTTTCCACCCACAACTCATTTCCATGCAAAGAGACCCCAGAGTCCAATTTTCTCCATCAGCTCAGTATCCACAGTGTCACTCGAACGTCGCGTTTATATTCGAGGCATCATAACAGACTCGCCTACTGTTCTCATTTGTGCTTCTCTTGTGTGTCTCTTTAATGTCTGTTCTCATTTTTCTTTGGAGAAACAGTGAAGTTAAGAGTAAGTCTAGCGAGGAATATAATTCAGAACATGGAAAAGGGCTTTTGCTAGTGTTAGATAAATTGCACATAAGTAGCTTTGCAGCGCTAATGTTGCGCAAGGCTTTTTTTTTTTTTTTCTTCCCCCTTCTTTTGAAAATGAGATTACGTCGTGAATGGTACATTGTTCAGAGGGAGCTTGCTGCTGTGTCTGGTGAGCAAGTGTGGTTAATTTTCTCCAAGCATTAAAAGTAAATAGTGAGAATGTCTCAGTTATCTTCTTCTTCAGCGATTACAGAGAGTTATGGAATTGCATCAGATCTTTGCGATTAACTGGAATTACTTTATCTGTACATTTCTCTGGAAATAAACAACCAAATAAAATCTGGAACAAAAGCGAGTAGGTCTTGACCTGACTTGTGTAGTTATATTTGTCGACACCTGACTTCTAAAATATGACTTAAGCTTGTTCAGGTTCATCAGGGACCATTGATTAGCCACCCATGTGTGGATTGAGGTCACATTGTCAGTAGGCCACTCAAGGAGATGTATAATTAGTGACTAAACCACTCCATTAAATTTCTGTTTCAGTGAAAGCTCCTTTACATTTTCATTAGTACGTCTTTGCCCCATTCGTTTTTTCTTCTTCTTCTTCTTCTTATTCTACTTCTTCTTCTTCTTTTTCTCTGCCCCTAGAAGTATCCCAGTGAATGCCATGTTTATATTACGTTTAGAAATGACTTTCAAAACATAGTGTAGTCAGTGTTTTTGAGCTGACATAACTTTGGTAATTTCTTGTTTTCCGTAGAAACGGACGTGTTTGTGTGGTAGCCATTTTCAAACTAAACAAATTCGGCAGGTTAACTATGATTAGTGGGATTACAGTAACTTCATTACATAGTAGTCCTGGAAGACCACAGATTAAACTCATGTTTTATAGTGAATACTGTCAAGGTAACTGTTTACATTTATAGTAATTTGAAATATTGCACTGAAAAACAAAAAAATCAGTGGTGATGTTTGCCAAGGATAGAAGAACACAAACTTCTTTTTTTCACCAGTTTTTTCTTTGTTTGTTTGTTTTTTTGGTTTTTGGGGGGTTTTTTTTTAGTTTTATGACCCTCTCAAACAATCACGGTCCTTGTGACGTGTGATGTCTGTGGACGGCTCCACAAAGTTTCAGTTGGGATGTAAAAAAAACTTGTACAACCTTGTCACAGCAAAATGTAATTCAGAAAACCGTAAGCAAATTAGATGGTTTAGCAGTTGTTCTGCTATTGCAGATTTAGACATTATCCTAAGTTAAGCTTTACTCATACCAAATGTTTCAGAGCAGGATCCGCTGGGTCTGTGGTGCAAATGTCACTGCTTTGGTGGTAATGAATTTATGGTCACTAAGAACAAAGAAGAAGATGAATGACTGGAATGCAAATTGTGGTCCCACCCACATGAGTAACCAGTCGCGGTCCTCCTGTGACATCTGCAGCGTCTGTGAAGATGTTCTCATAGCTTATGTTACTGCAGCGTTGGACAAAAGCCAGCGGGCCACCATAGCACAGTGCCTCTGTGGAGTACAGCACCCCTGCGCAAATCTCCTCCAGCCTGGTGTTAGCAGGTGATGTGAAAGGTAGAGAGACTGGGCCTGCAGCATCATGCACTTCCTTCATAATTCACGCAACACCTGTCTCATCACCCCATTTAAACAAGGTCTAATTAGTTACCTGTCAACGTAACTGGATTTTTTTTTTTTTTTAAATATAACTTGTTGTGAGGACCTAATCTGTTTAAATCAAAGCAATGAATTCTTTTATTGTTAAGACATAACAGCGTTGCTTTTCTCCTTCACTAAATAACGAAATTGTGTTAAGGTCAGAAAAATGTGACGTACATTATCTAACAACTCACTGAGTTATTTTTAGACTGTAATCGGAGAGGAGATTTCATGTGAAAAAACATCTTGCTTGGGCCGTGGACTCATTTCCGACTTTTTTTCAAAGCCTATTCTTAATCACGTTGAATTTCTATTTCAGCGAGAGTAAGCATGCAGGAACTGCTGACCTCATCATAAAATCATGGATGTTATTTGTCACAGCTTTTGCAATTTTGGATGTGTACTTGACAGGAAAAATAAATACATAAATAAAAGTCTGGTATATTGGTCTGTACTTCCGTCAGACAGGCACAGTCACCTGTGTAAATGAAGCTATTTCACCTCTCGGCCTTGCAGCTTTTTGCTGAGCATAGGGACAGTTTAAATGCTAATGGCAGAAGTAGCCCATCATGTTTCTCGCTCTTTGTCCTGTCTTGCTGTTAGGCCTGTTATCTTGTTCATTTGACCTCGTCAACCACCATACGGAAGAGTTTGGCCTCATCAGATTTGGGGCTGGTAAATTTTCTGTGGAACCTAAGAATAAAGTTATATAATTATCTTTGAACGTGTGTGTACATATTTTTTTTCTTTTTATTTTATGACATCATGTCATCTTTTTTTAAACCTTGATAGAATATCATCCTTGATGTTATCTCCATGGTTTGATCAGTTTACAGTTCATTGTAACTTGGCAGGACATTTGTGGTGTGGGAGATGCTGGAAAACCCAGAGATATATGTGTAACTTAAACACCGAACAATCCAATGACTCAGATCATGCATAGATACTGAATGTCCACGATTTCAATAACAGCACACACCAGAGCTAGATTGAATCTGTATTTTTAAGTTTTGGAATAACTGGACTTTTAAAATTCGGAATTCCCCATTGTCTTCTAGCTGTCCTTTTTTTGGCCACCTACTGGAAGATACAGTGAGAGGAGGCATTAGAGTAAAGACTCTGTATCTCTCTATAATATCACGTAATTCTAGTAAAAGGGTAGAACACTTGGGTCTGAAAAAATCAAGAAATATGTTAGACCTTCTTAATCATTGAGTTGCATGTCTGAGCTTGATCCGACACACAAACCCTGTAAATCCTACAGCTGGTACTGATAAGACAGCCAAGATCATCGTGGATCACAATCTCCTTATCCCTGACTGGCAACGTCGTAATTCAGACAGTCACACATTATTTCTCATTGCCCTTTATGTTTGAGATGAATAATGGTTGCGTGAGCCTGAATAAGCCTTGTGAGAAGCCTTGAGAGATCTCCAGAGGACAAGATGTGGTTGGTCTGTCATAGGCTATTTGTTGGACCTCATTTAAAAAAAGAAAAATTACAAGTAATTTTTTCTGTGTGTGTGTGGACATTGTCAGGACAATTTATGGTCTTCACTATCAAGCATTTACTTAGCGGGCTCAAATTGATGGAACATTTTTAATAGATGAAAGGATTTGTTTTTTAGCCTTTACAAGAGTATTTTGAACATTTGGTCTCATAAAACATGTCATGTGACAACACAAGAGAATGAAATAGTACTTGAACAAGGAACAGAGGGAAACAAGATATATCTGGTGCCTTGCTGGCCTACACTGACAACCAATCAAAGAGAAGTGCTCGTCAGTCCATGAGGAATTGGTTTGACTTCTTCACCTATCACCTCCATCATCTTTCCATCAAAACGATGGGGGGGCGGGGGCGGGGGCGGGGGGTTTGGAGAAAAAATAGGTTAAGAATGATTTTGAAGGCAATTATTTTCAAAGTGAGCTAGGACACTACACATCCCCTCCCAAAAGATATATTTTCGTTATGTTTGCTTAGTTTGAAAAAAAAAAAATGCACCCATGATGCTACAGTCTCAGTATGTCAGCAGAGAGAGAATAACTTCTGTGCCAAATCTCGAGGAGTCGCACAGAGGTTGATAAATCTTCTTCTCCCCTACTTCTTTGTTTTCTCTCATCTTGTGTCAGGACTCCTGACCTCTGCCCCCATCTTCTTCCTCCTCCTGTAAGGGTTGGAGTCGTGCAACTGGAGACATGAAATTGATAAATTTCTCCCTGGCAACAGAATAATGGTACTTTTAACCATTGCTTAATAATGCATCCTAGGGGAGACGGCGATTTCTCTGAAGCATGTTCATCAGTTCTGCTCGTGGTCTCGCGAACGCAAATCTCCATTCTTCTGCTCCCTCAGTGTCGTTCCAATGAAACCTCACACCGACTTGTAAGGTGTGGGATATCTGTCTAATTGGGGTTAAGGGAAAATATGTGCAATGTTACATAACATGCTCAGACTGGAAGTCTGGAGGTTAGAATGGCAGAGGAAGAGGAATTAGCCTTAAGTCTCGGTGAGGAAATAAAAGCATTATCGAAGTTAGTTAGAAAGAAGGCTATTATAAATGGTCATTTAATCTGTTTGAACAAAAACACAAGGCTAGTTTCTCACAACATCGCTAACCTTTCTCAGTGGCTCCACAGCTATGTCATTGTCTAATTGACAGTTAAAGGATTTTGAGCAAGTGTTAGAAATAGAAGAGTTCGTCACCCTGATGGACACAGTGTTTACATTAGTTACGTTGTTGTCTTGTGTAATGCAATACTTTATGTTCTTACTCATGTCAGTATTATTATGTATTAGTAAAGATCATCTTACATTAAAAGCCTTAAGCTGAAAATGCAAATGGTTTCCTAAACAGTGTCTACACTTTTGCTTTTCAGATTTGGATACACACCTGTGTCCATTTTTTGCTGTATATCACAGTTGCTGCCTATTCCAGTGAATTTGGGAACCCTATAACAGATGACATCAAGAAAATTCCATTGTTGGTAAGGTCCTTGAAAATTTTTACCCGAATCTCAGCGTCTGATTTTTTTTTTTTTTTCTACTCCTTGTATAACCAAAGATGAATTTCCATTAGTTTGTTTTGTATTGGATTTTTGTATGTTGTTGTTGTTGTTTTGTTTTGTTTTTTTGTAGTTTGCTTTGTTTTGTTATCTTTTAAATTAAAGCTAAACCCAAAGATGACTTTGTGAATGTGTCTGAACGTAGATGACTTAAGAGAGAGGAAACGCGTTCTGCGTGTGGTGACTGGTAGAATTCAGGTTTTTCTGTCTTCAGAGCTGTTCTGACTTTTAGCCCCAGAGCAGAATTGATGCTTCAGAAAGATAGTGCCGAAGCCAATTTAAGACAGTAACATTTGATGCATGGAAAATAGGCTACTTGGTGTCTCACACATGTGAACAACAGTAAAACATAATGAAAGAGAACAGTGCTTTCACTTCAGTTTACTTGGGCGTCAGCTATGACAGCATGTTGTGTGAGCTGCATAGTTTGGAATATCATTGTGGAATGCTCACTATGCCCCATTAACTTTTACCCAGAAAGTGAATCTTGCCACAGGCTGCTTTTTACTTCTAGAGTTATTCGAGCTTTGAGTTCCTAATGCAAACTAAGGCTAGTTCAAGATTACAAAAGAAGTTGGTGTGAGAACAAAGCCAAAAAAAAAAAACGGTTATTAACAGCGAAATTAATTCGTCAATAAGATTTAATCAGTTCGCAGAAAAACTGCCCAGTTATTCAAAGTTATGTAAAAAATTGAAATTTATTGAACGGTTTTGGCTAGATCTTCTCTTGGAACACGCAGAGGTTCTGTTGAAGGACAGCTCATGCATTTCCAAATATGGCAGGCAGTGTTTCTATGGTAACTCTCTCCCAAGACCAACCTCTGTTTCATGGGATTACTACACTTATCCTGTACGTGCTGGTGAAGTTGAGATCGACATGTTGTGTTTAGCCAATATGAAACACTCAAATACAGTTCCCAGAAATGGAAACATTAATCTGAGTCATATGTACACATGCAGTCAACTCCAGAGTAACATGGTATATAAAGTTAATGCTTTATTTTTTCTTTTTATCTACATGGTAGCTAATCTATACCACATGTTAATGTTTTTCATAACAGCATGGTTGTATCAAGGAAACTGTTAAAGTCTTTCCACATTAGCTACACTGTGGTTACTTAGAACCAGCCTCTTGCTGCAAAATTGATTCCAGATAAACTACACCAGGTATGCAGACAACCTTAAGGATAGACAAAGGTGAGAGATTCAGCATTGCAGGAAAAAGTTTTACTGTGAAACGAACTCAAGTATAACGAGTTTTGTTTTTATTTTCAATGGCACCCCCCCCCCCCCATTTCTTTTTCCCACAGAGGCAGAATATACCAAAAGATTACAAGATCACTGTACAGTACATCCCTAAAGAAGTCTTCCAGAAGAGTGACATGTGTTGGGTGAAGTTAAACGTATATCGCTTGGAGGAGAGTTTAAAGATCCTGGGCCAAAAGTTTGGAAACATTTCCTCCAATAAAGATAATATAGAAAAATTCGTTCAAATACTGCGCGAGATGCGACATCATATTGGATCTGGCCTGGTAAGTGGTCCCTTTAAGCCACTGGTCTCTTGTCACTCACGTATCATGTCTTGTATTAATTTAGCCTTTAATAGTACAAACTCTTTATGCCTGGGCTTGCAAATGATGACTGTTGTCTAAGCCAAATATATAACATGACAGTTTGATGGAAAGGTTGAGATTCACAAGTCTTTACTGGTCTAATTTTCTAGAAACCCAGATGTGATATTTTTGTTATAAAGCATGTACGAAGCCTTAAATGGTAAGAATATGTGTCTGTAAAGGCTAAAATCATGGATTGTTCATTAAAAATTGTTTTTGTTTTTACTTGTGTGTTTTGCTTTATTTTTTGAATGTCATATGTATTTTAAACATATTCTGTTTCAAGGAGGGGGTGATGCTAGAATTCCAGTGTCACTACAGAGAAGAAAAATGGCAGACAGGACATTACTTCGAATTTGTCGAAGATTTTTTTGTAACTGCCAACTCCTCGAAAGGGGATGAAGACTGTGAACCCCCACCATGCCCCACAACGACGACGACAACAACAACAACAACAACAACAACATTAGCAAAAACAAGAACACAGTATTCCTCTAAAGGTCAGTTTTACTAACATATTTGCACATTTCAGTCATTCCACAACTCTTCTTCTGCAAGAGAAGAAGATACTGTCAGCCTTAGTTAAGATGTCCCAAATGTTTGTGTGTCATATTTGTGATGCCACTGCGAAATGGCTGAATATCTTTGCGTGAATGGCTCCCAGTGTGCTAGCTGTAACATCTTTTTAGGTCATATCTCTTGAGGCAGCTTTGGTTGCATTTTTTTTTTTTTTTCCTCCCAACTGGTCTTTTTTGTGTGTGTGTGTGTGTGTGTGTGTGTGTGTGTGTGTGTGCGTCTTGCACGGCATCTTTTCAAACGAACCTCTGGGACAAAACATGAAATGAAACATGTTTTTTGTCAAGCCTATTATGACAGTACTAGAACTGATTCTCAGGAGCGAAGGGGAAGGATGTTCCCCAATGGACCTTTATGAAAAGAAGAAAAGAGCCGAAACCCGATTGTAAACGTGTTGATTACAGAGCAATCTTCAGATCTTCCCAAGCGCAGACTCTTTCTCTCCACGAGTGGACTGATCAGATCTTTTGTTGGAGAGAAAGAAAAGGAGACTGTGACGGACTTTTTTTTTTTTTTTTTACTGTCTCACAATGAGGTATTTTCATCTATGTGCATTAACGCTCCACCCTCTCCTTCAATTTCTCTCTCTCTCTCTTTCTCTACAGTGTACATTAATCCTACTCCAGATCAGATTGGAGTATCAGTAGGTAAGAGAGCAAAACATGAAATAAATACATACACAAATTACACACGTCTTTCAGTCATCACTCAGATCTCCTCAAGTCTATTAAAATGTCAGGGTGGCCCCACTGTGGTATTCTCACTGATTTTCTCTGTTTGTGTAAGTATCCCTAAGGTTAATCCTTCAAAGGGAAGTTGTGTCCTGCATCATGTTTCTGCCTTTTTCTCCTGGACTAAATCCTCTTCCTCTTAAGATATGAAGAGTGAACCAGGAGCAGATGGAGAATAAATTTAGCCCAGATTGTCACTGCCAACATGAAAAAAAGAGAGAGATTCATGTCTGTTTTACAAAGCCAAAGTTACTGAGAATTACAGCCTGAATTCCATAGCTATTTGAAGGACTAATCTTTCACTCCCAAATCACATCGTCGACATCTTGAAGTATAATGACATTCACTGAATATTTATCAATGTGTTTTTATAAAGTTGTGAAAAATTAGATTTGAAATTAAATTCCCTTTTTTGCGGAGTTGGGAGGTCAAATGCCTTAACATTTAGGAATGAATTGAATTCTGTTTTCTTAAGTGTAATGGACACAAGCGAATGTTTTCTGTACTCCAGGGGGAGAACACAGACGAGTCCTTTCAGAAGCGGTGGAGAGAAGCCTTCTGTCTCTACTCCTTATTCCTTTCTTTGCCATTGTTTTTTTGTTTGTCTGGAAGGTATGTCTTTTTTTTTCACTTTTAAATTCTCTAGTGTAATGCGGTTAAACTGGGTCTATTGCATGGTTTTGTATTCTCTGTCGGTGTTATCTTTCATTTCATACTTTTATTTTCCTTTTGTGTCCGTTGCTGACTTTGAACCATGTGCATTCCTTTTTATTCTGACCAGATTAAATCCAGAAGAAATGCCCTTCAGCTTGAGAGGAGAGAAGAGGGTCCTTCTCTCTTCTCTGGAGTAGAGACCAGCGCTCCACAGCTAGACGACGACATACCTGAGAAGTAATTTCCTTTTTATTTTATTTAT
Source organism: Chanos chanos (assembly GCF_902362185.1). Classification (NCBI taxonomy): domain Eukaryota; kingdom Metazoa; phylum Chordata; class Actinopteri; order Gonorynchiformes; family Chanidae; genus Chanos; species Chanos chanos. Next base: position 40,001,422 of record NC_044495.1, on the reverse strand, counting down.
TTATTTTTTTAAAAATGCATCCTACACCCTGACAAACTGGTCTTACTCATGTTTCATGGGTTTGTCATCTGTGCCTCTATACAGGAACCGATTAAGTGTTATCAGGACAGTGTAAATCTTACACCTTCATCGAGTCTGGTAAGTTTCCACTGTTTTAATGGAAGTCTGTTCTTCAACTATAGTTCAGCGGTGATGGGCCTGGTTTGTAATTATATAATAATACATAATTTAGGGGCTTTAAATTATTTTATTATACATTTGCTCTTGATTGCTTATTGATTTTGCTTTATCTTTCAGACTGTACAGTGGACATAAAAAAAGCAACTGAAAAGAAAGCATACAGACATCACACATTTCTCCTTGATTCTCCCAGCACCTGATGGGACATCCGTGGGCTTCATACACAGTACTGGTCTTTTGAGAACCAATAATGTTGTTCAGAACCATTTCTGAACCATTGGGGAGTAAGCCTTCCCCCCGCCCCCCCTAACCCCCCCAAAACCCCCCCACCCCCCCTTCGCTGGAGGTTGTTTACTTAGTGTATACAAGGAGACTGTGCAGAGAGACAACATCAGCCTACTTTGGGATCGTCTAGAAAATGGACAGATGAATACATACTAGAAACTATGCCCATTTTCACATACTCCAATTCAAATAGCATTGCATGAAAGAGGAAAAGAGGGCAGTTGAAGAAGAGGGCTCTCTGTCGGTGAAGTGAACTTTGGAATGAACTACCTCCACATGCACTGGTCCCAGTCCTTTTCTACCTTTTGTCTCACCAAACCCTCTCTCTTTCCTCTTCCTCTTCCTCTTCACCCTGCTCCTCCTCAAATTTGGGGTTTTCCCCACTAACTGTATTTCAGTCTATATGTTGGAATCAGTAAAATTATTCTCAGATTGTATCAGCTTTATCATTTTTTTTTCATCGTCCTAACTGGTGTTGTGGATTTTATTTATTTATTTTCTCCTAATGATGAGATGGCCTGAAAGGATTTACAGTTCCTGCATGGTATTAAATAGTGATTGAGATTGTTTTTAAAATATGATATGTATATGCCATTATACTTATTCATGCCTGTGCTCCAACCATATGGTTAATCTTAATTTTAGCTGTAACTTTAGATTTAACTACTGTTCAACTTTAAATCTCATATAAATGTTAGCCAAACTTCACTACGATAAAACTAAACATGCAAACAAAACAAGACAAAAAAAAAATTTCCAACATGGTCAGTCCTAATGTACATCCTCATCAAGGAACGCCAGTGGTTGAGTTTCATCTGTAACATTTAACATACATTTAATACAAGCAGTTCCATCTTTGCATTTAACTGAATCTGTGAAATCAGTGTATAAACTTCATTTTTTGTTTTGTTTGTTTTTTTTAATTGTTTTTTGTTTTCTGGACTATTTCTTCAAAGGCATCTTTGATATCAAGTCCGCTGTGGTAGCTCATTGACTGACTAAATACCTACGAGAACAAAAAACATTGAACTTTGCAAACAAATCCTTATTGGTAAAAGGTTGATTCAAGATGACAATATGGAAACATACACACATGCAGTATGTTTTTGGGGTATTAAAAAGCAATGTACAGTTGTAATGAGCAAATGTGCAAATGAAATGATGGCGATCTTGCTGTTCGCCCATAACTTAAAAGTTGACGGTTAAATGTTTGATGAGAGGATCAAACATGACTTTTGGCAGGTGGACACTGTTTGCTGTATAGTTAAGGAATGTGATTTAATGCATAACAGAGTACAATATCCTAACATTTAAAAAAAAAAAAAAAACTTATGGTAATGACGACCATTTTAAATGTTTCATCTTGCGAATTAGAATGACTCCCATTCACCACTTAGGCATAAAATAGTTAAAATAGAAACGCTCTACCTGTTTTTTTCCCCCCACATAATATTTCTGTGCCTTCCTCAATATAGGGGTTAGGGCTGACTGCTACACCTGAAAGAATAAGTTTTTGTTTTTGTTTTTGTTTTTTGTACAATGGTTGCACTAGCTGTATCAGAAAAAGATACATTCCAGTTGATTTTACCTGAAGACTTGCAACCATGTTACCCCAAGACATGATATGACCTAGTTCTGTAGAATGGCTTAGTCTCTTACTACATATGAATGAGTAATCTGCATGTCTGTTCTTTGTTTTTTTTTCTCTTTTTTCTTTTCTAATCTAGCTTTACTTGAACATAATCTGTATATACTGACTTAAAATAGACGTCTTTTATGGACACAGCTGGAGAACATTTCAGATGGAAACCAGAGAAGAGGCTTAAATAATCCTAAAGGATTCCACTGGTTGTAATAATCTGTCAAAATGTTCAGGAATAACCTGTTGCCTGCCTCAACTTTTACTTTCACCCTTACCAAGGACAGAGTATTATTACCACATAATTTTAATCAAAAAGTCAATACTGGTCAATTTTTTGATATTCAGTTTGCAATTATTGGGTTAATCATTTTGTTTTTTTTCAGTGAAAAGACTGGTTGCAACAAATTGATTTAAAAATGTTATCAAATTGCAAATCACTGGTGTAATCAAATTGCACATAGTCTCTGTAGTCTCTAAGTTTGATAAGCCCATTGCCTCCAATCATGCATTGGTATTAGCATTGTGTGTGTGTTGGGGAGGGGGGGGTGTTTTTCTTTTTTGGTTTTTTTGGGGGGGGTGGTTTCTTTTTTTCTTTTTTTTGACATTCATCATTTGGGCACCACTGTCTGAAAATAGTCTGAGAAAAAGGAATATCAAAGCATTATAGAAATGCCATATCATTATCAGATGTAGTTTATCTGCAAACGAGACTTTGTGTGAGATGAACATATTCAATATGGTCACGTTGTGTAGGAAGTTCTAGTATCAGTGTTGATATATGTGAGATGTTCAGTGGTGTTGGAGGAAAGAAATAAATATATATAATATCTACAGAGAGGAAGGAAGAAAGGTGACTTGCATTGTCAGGGGTGTGTGAATGATTGTTACTCATTCACTGAGAAAAAATTCCAGTGCTCAGATGAGGTTTGATGAAAAAAGAAACATATATAAAGAATGAGAGCAAAGTAGCTGTGCTAATTATAAATATAAGACACAAAAGTGTATACTTCAGAAGTTCTACGTGTTTTTTATATTCTCTATGAGGTTCTGTGTGTGTGTGTGTGTGTGTGTGTGTGTGTGTGTGTGTGTATGTGTATGTGATGAAACAGGTCTAAGCTGTGAAATGACAATTAAGAGCATCCCCCTTTTTTATCTGGCTGTCTGAGAGCGTCTGAACTCAAAGCGTCAGCCCAATCAACGGGCCATCTTGTAAGAGTTACCACCATCATCGCCACCACCCTGAAACTTAAAGTAGTGACAGAGATTGCCCCCAAAGCCCCCAAAGCACAGGTCCTCAGACAGCTTATGTGCTTGGCTCGCATATACTCAGATCACGTAGGTTACGAACAAAAACTGACTCAGGACCTGTGATTTGGAACAAGTTCTGCCAGCCCTAACCAGGGCCAAGCTTTTTTCGATTCCACGCAAGTCGAAGGGGAAGGGTAGGGGGGAGATCGAAGAACAAGGCTCTGGGTCAGGAAGCTAGTCAGGGTGCCAAAAGAAAATAAGTTATTGTGGCCCAGTTTATCTTTCTGGGTAACAGTCTACTGTATTTTTATATGAATATATGCAAAATATGTGTATGAGATGTGAATAAAATACATTTATCCACCAGTGGTGTTGTTTGGGTTATGTAGACTTACAGCCTATGTAATTGCACACACCCCTCATGAACATAAACAAAAGAAGTTGTGAATACAGCAATCAATAAAAATAAATAAATCAGCTAGTGAATTAAGAACTCACCTAATCATTTTTAAGTGCTGTACTGATGGGTAATCCATAACTAATATTTCAAGACCCTTAGACTCAGAATGAAAATTGAAGAAAGGGACAAAACAAAGAGCAAGAAACCAAATGATACTGTCATCTCCATACCTTGTGTTTTCCTAACCTTAGGACAATATTGTGTGTCATGAATGATTCAAAAGAAATTACACATTTTTTTTAGTAATTGGTTCTATCTTCCCTGACAAGGACCACAACACTGGACCTATTTCTAGAAAATGTAAAAGTTTGGACACCACATTTGGAAGGAGATTGGATCTCTGTCTTTGCAGGACCTTCCACGGTCCAAGGTTTGAACTTATGGACCACCAGCTTCAAGTCCAGACACTGAGATGTTCATTACAAACAGATTTAATCAGCACCATTCAAACAGTTCTCTATTGATTTTTTATTTTTTTTTTAGGTTTAGGGTTATCATCTTATTGAAAGGTTCCCCAGCAGTATGGTCTCAGTATGGTTTTTGGCTAAAATGTCCTGATTGTAAATGGAATTCATGATATTATCAGTTGTAAGGAAAGCCCCTAGACCACTGCCCGAGAAAACACCTCAAAGGCATGATTGGAATTTTGCCATATTAGAAGGTACTAGGAAATAGGTGGTAACAGTGAGGAGTGAGATGTTTTGCCTGCCACACCTCCCTCTGTTGACACCATATAGGACATTATAGGACATTACTTTTTTTTTAACCAGATTCCAAAAAAGGTCAAATTTAGTTTAATCTTACCACAGGGTCCCATGTCCAGGTACAGTTTCAGTGACTTTCAATAAGCTTCAGATGCCTGCATTTGTTTCAGTTGAGTTGTCCTCAGTGAAGGTTTTCTTTATGCAAGCCTTCCGAGGAGCCTGTTGGTATGAGTGTGATGTTTTATGGTCGATTCCCAAGATAAAAGTAAATTCTGAAGTTCCTCAGCTGCTGGTCTCAGTGTTCTTCTTTGTCTTCTCTCACCATCTTCTTTAAAGTGTGTGTGAGGACAACATGCACTTGCACCCTCTTCTTGGCAAGTTTGAAAACTGTTCCAGATGTTTGAAATTATAGTTCTAAGAGTGGTTAGTGGTATGTTTATCAATTTAATGTGTTTTTGTACCCATTACTTGACTTGGCGTAGGTCAACAGTCATTTGTCTGTTTCGATCTGACAGTTCTTTGGCTCTCCCTGTGGTGATTGATGACAAAGGGGTTTTTATGATTTTTACACATGTACATGCGTGTTTTGAACATATGTCATTTTCATACCCCAGCGAAAAGGGTGGTGGAAGGAGACAATATGGTCTTTTGAGGTTAAGATGAACTGAAGACATAAAAGTTTGTTTGTTTGTTTGTTTGTTTGTTTTTAAGTAAAGTTATTGAATATTTGGATTTGTTCAGTTTATTCAATAGCATCTGTAGGGATGCCAATAATTTTGAAACATGTTTGATTAAAAAAAAAAACGTATTTCTGACCTGTATATTGGGTATACTAGTATACTGGGCTTACTGGTATACAGGGTCTATTTTTTGTTAACATGTTATTGGGGGTGTGAATAATAATGTCACTTATGGTGCTGCGAAAAAATGACTTCATTAACAAAGCCCTTTTCTCCAAACTTTGTTCATTTTATTCAAAAATGTCCTTTGAGGGGCAAATCATTTTGACACTTGTTTGAGGAAAAAATTGTATTTCAATCTAGCATATTGGGTACACTAGTATATTGGCTTCAGTAGTATACTGGGTTTATTGTTTTTGATTGTTAGTGGGCAAATCATTGGGGTATGAATAATAGTCTCACTTATGGTGCTGTGGAAAAATGACTTCATTGACAAAAACCTTTTCTCCAAACCTCTGTATTAGAATCAGAGAATATACCCCATTTTTAGCTTATTAACAACATTTTTCAAACTTTTCATGACTGCATGTGAACATATGAAGATTTAACCTATTCCATATATGTGTGTTGGGGGGGGGGGGGGGGGGGGGGTCATATCAGAAAATGACAGGGAAAACTTTGTAAAATTTCTAAGCTTTCAGTGTCCTGAAATACCATTATCCAACATAATACAGTGTGTGTGGGTAAATGTATAATAGCTTTTGTTGTCAGAGAGAGTTAGCTTTGTTCCACTGACAGGTGTTCTCTCTGGGCCTTTTCTTTGTTACTATCTGTTTTCTGTAAACTTATATCTGTGTATTAAGCCATGAAAATCTGGAAGTGTGTGATGCAAAACAACTTTATCCAACAGGACAGGAAGAGCCAAAAACTATGTAACCAAAATATATCTGTGCCAAGAGTGCATGGAGATGTTGGTTAGTTTTTATATTACGTTTATGTTTTTGTTTTTGTTTTTGTTTTTGTTTTAAATGCAGCACATGTATTAGAGTCGATTGTCATTCTGAGCATGTGCTCTCGGTCTGAAATATCAACTTCTCCCTTATGTCAGATAATAAAGCTGTCAATCAGTCAGAACTCCATGGCAACCAGTAGAGTATGACCAGTAAGAGTGATACACTTGAGCAGACACTGTTTCCAGATAAAAGAATGCTAATTAAATTGACAGGTTTCAAAAGCTCATTATGAAAGAAGTACACCAGGAGTTTGATCTCCCTCATTCTGACAAGTCATCAATCCATCATACATTAGCAACTGATCATGGTTTTGTCACAGATAACCTATCTCTGTCCTCAAAGGCCAGGCACTGATAATGCTTTCTGCATCACTGTTCCTCTTTTGATCTTCTTTCATCTTTTAATGTAATGAGAAGACATCAAGAGCTGTATGTCTGTGCATGTGTTTATGTGGTTTATCCCATAAAGCAATTTCCATTTGACTCTTACCAGCTGTCCAGTTTCTATGAGTAATTGACAGCAATCCAGCAGTTCCAAGTTCAGATCATTCTGAATGGCATTTTAAATCTTAAAAGTGACTAACAGTTATTGAACTGCAATATAAAAACAATTCCCAGACAGAGGATTAAGATCAAATCATTTGGGAGTGATATTTATGGAAGTCTACTGAAAGTTTGTTTGATTTGTTTATGATGGGGCCGGTTTGGATCAATAAATATCATATTGGCTTGTGAATATAACTCTTTCTCTGGTTTCTCAAGTTAGAATGTTCTTTTCACAGTCACTGTAGTAAAAACAGCCATTAAATGCAGGAAAGTAGTTTCTGAGTGATCAGTCCACAGGGAAACATTCACCATAGCTTGTTCCTCAATAAATTACAAAACGTGTTCCCAGAAATCTACCCCCTGGTTTTAACCCAGGATGTCGTCGCAGGAAACACCACACTCAGATCCTCTATGATTAATATGATGATGTACCTAAACAAATGTACAAACTGTGAAAAAAAAGAAAAAACTAGTTGACAATAAATCTTTAATCGATGTCAACATTTTGTTCCATTTACATAAGACCTAAAGCGTGACTCACCATCATCTCTTGGACTGCAGTAAACGCAGTAGGTGATTTGTTATTTTTTAACAGGGGGGATGGCCCAATGGCCAACAGGGGAGACGGCCCAATGGTCACTGACACTACTCTATGGAGTATACAGGGGGATGGTAGGTTAACAAGGGGGATGCATTTTGCTAACAAGGGGGATGCCATCCCCCCTCATTCCCCTTCAAATCACCTACTGAGTAAACGTGACCATAAACAGGAGCGAGAGTGTGAATAAGAGTATGTATTAAATGTGATGTTTCATCTGCATGGGTTCTGGTCTCTATCAATGTTGTACCAAGATCTGTTCCTTGTAAACATCAAAGCAGTCACCTCTCAGCATCTTCATGGAGCTAGAGTGTCTGTCTGGACTGTAATGGACCGTCTCTGATTCACATCACAGTGATGCCGTGTTTTAGCTACTGATCTGAACAGTGCGTCCACTGCTGTCCCTCAGAGGGGATTTTGAGATTCGTAATTCACGTCAAACCTCTGTCTGAGAACAAAAAACAGCAGAGGGGATTTGCGGTGACTGCTGCAATATTTGGATGAACACAACGTATTGCTGTATTGCACAATGTATTGCTGAACAAATGTGTTCCCATGGTCCTGCAACGTGGAAAAAAGGTGATGAAAACTGTCCTTTAACAGCACTGTAAATCTGGGAAGAAAGTATCCTTAGTCTAAACAATGCAGCCATTCTATATGCTGATAAATAGAACTAGCTATGGTCCATCTGCAACTAGAGGGAAGGAAAAGACCGGCTCTCTGTATTTTAGTGTGATATTACATTGATGGCTGTCAAATTGTAAACATCTTTACTTTAGTTATCTGGCTATCCTACAGCTAAGCGGTTTCCGTATCTGATTTCCTCACAAGCCGACGGATACGTGTTGAGTACAGGTACGGCCTCTCCAACATCGACATTCCACCCAGAACTCGTGAACATCAGCATTTTTTTTTTTGATCTTGGAGTGCATAATTGAGGTAAATGTAGAAGATTCTCTTGCGTAACTGCCATTGTCTGCGACCCTTCTCTGTGCCGAGGGTGTTAGTCAGAGTGTTAGTGTGAGTGTGTGGGCTGTGTAAAGACCCTGGGTTGGTGATGCTCATTTAGGCTGAGAGCTTGGTCCTGAATCTCTACATCTCTTGTGACAGTGCATACATTAACAAAAAAGCCATTATTCCCACGACTTTGAATGTGTGACAAAGGTCCTTATAAATTTAAACTCTGTGTGTGTGTGTGTGTGTGTGTGTGTGTGTGTGTGTGTGTTGTGTGTGTATGTGTGTTTTTTTTCAGTGGTGGGAATCAGTACAGAACTTTAGTCACAGGTCATGTGGTTTAAGGTTACTAATAGCTCCAACCAATAGACTTGTGCTTTGCGCTTTGCCCTTTACAAAGCACTTCCCCGCAGCCAAGAGAGAAAGCCCTCACCCCCAGGTGGGGAGCGGAGGCGGACGAATCCTCTCCCCAGAGGCTGTAATCGGAGGCTTATCAGAGCCTAGTGCTGTTCTCTAATACTCCTGTGAAAGACCTCTTCAACAGCCTCCCAAATGCCCTCTCTCTGAGCAAGAGCCTGTAATGGAAAACGTCATGGCCCCTCAAACAGCAATGGAGATATGGGGAGAGAGAGTCTCGGGAGTGGACAACTTGTTCTAAAAAAGAGAGGATGGAGAGAGAGTGAAAGAGAAAGGGGGGGCTGGTGTCTGAGGATGACACTGCTCGTGTGGGTGTGTGGGTGTGGAGATTTGGGATGGTTCAGACAGGAGATGAAAGTCTTTTTTGGTGCTCCTCTGTGGGTCCCAGCAATGAGCGTCACCCTGCAGAGCACGGAGGGGAAACGCCCGTCATCTGAGCAGCCACCCACCTCCCACCCCCTCCGCCCCCTTCTTGGCTCTCACTCCCTCCCTCTCTCTCTCTCTCTCTCTCTCTGTCCCTCAGAGCTGCTGTGGCATGGCTGAAAGGGACTGGCTGAGGGCAAGATGTTTATTCTACTTCAAATGACATTTTCGTTCTAATCCTAATGAACAAAAAAAATGTTGTCAGAATCACTTCAAGATGACTAACCATCTGTGTCACTCTGCCAAAACTAACTTAAAAACAGGTATCGTTTCTTCAAGTTTATTTGACTCATCCCGGGCATGTCAGTTCGTCACTTTCGTATGACTCATATGACAGTGAAAAAATTAAGATCTTTTGTTGCTTCTGTCATCAGATGAACTGAAGAATGCGTTCCTTTCAGTGATGCGTATTACTAATGTTCTGTTTAAAATTGCTATTTCATAGTGCCTTGGTGTTGCTTGCCCTAAAACAGAGGAGACATAAGATTTCAATAAACTATATTCAGTTCTGTGTCCTTTCCAAGTTCATAATGTTTTAGTGAAACGAACATTCACTTTTCAGAGAAAGTAATGAGTGCTAGAATGAAAAATAATATTGTGTAAGCCTCTGCTGTAAATTTCTGGACTGTGACTGCAAAACATGTTGGTCTGTAATACCTTTAAATGATAAATAATTTAATAAATAAATAAATAAAATACCATACATAAGTGTTTTAGAACATTTTTTACTTAACAGGAAAATAGACTGAATTGCTTAAAAACGTAATCAATCAAAGGGCGAGTGACAATCTTAAGTCCATAACTGAAAGTTCCTAACATGGTATACTGCAAGCACTAGAGCTGTATTCATTCTGTGGAGTCGTGTAACACACAAAGAATGCCTTTCAAACAAGTCAACAAAAGGCTATTGGTTGTGTATTGACATATTGTCCTGCCACGTCAGAATTGATGATTCATTAGATAATCTACCTATTGAATTATTTCAAAGGCAGAACCTGATAGCGCTGAACATGAGTGCAACCTTACAAAAACATACGGTCAATAAGAGGACACCATCCTCTTCAACAGAAGTGCAAAAAAAGTAAAAGTGTAGTAAATATGGCACATCAGTACAGCAACAGAAATAATTACATGATCCCCTCAGAGTCACATTAACACAAGCATGATAGTTCTCCACATTGGGTTTGTTTTCCTTTGCCAGTGATGTATGGTCCATTAACACTGAGTGGGCAGGTGTCCCTTTAGCCCCCCCCCCCTCAAAAAAAAGATAATGTACACAGACTAATTAACTTTGGTTCCTGACATTTTCCCCTTACCTAACGTGATGCAGCTTACCGTAAATACACAAATATCTCAACCATGTACAAGAATAATTCCCATTGACTGACTGTGAGGCAGGAAAATTATTTTAATAGTATGATTGCATTACATCCATCTACCTCGTAAATGATGCCACAACAAGTAACGCCCAAAAAGTGCCCACTGGAGGCAAAGAGAGATTTTTGGCAATCCTCAATTTTTTTCCCTCTCTTTTTTTGGATAATCTGGCTATGATGAAAAAGCCATAAATTAACTAAAGGATTCGCTTTAGGCCCTGAACATTAGAATAGTCCCCAACCGATGCACTATAGCATATTACTTACTTTGCTACTTAACTTTGGTACTGATGTGACAAATAGCTCCTCAATGGCTCCGTTTTGTGTTTTGCCTGTGTTGGAAATCACTTTGGATAAAAGCACCTGCAAAATAAACAAATGCAAATGTAAACTGACAATTAGAATGAATCTTTAAGTAAGGTAGCTGGCTAACACATTGGTACAGTCTCAATATATGTGCAATAGGCTATTTACGGCAGGCACATAGCCAACAAACAGGCCTGACTGGCCTGGGCCCACCCAAAAGATGCACAGGCCCCCAAGTTAGGATGGAATTATTTAATTTAATACTAAAAAATGATAGGTTATTATTTGTTAAACTGGTTGATAATATAGCTAAAATATCATCACAAATGGTCCTGAAATAAAGAAAATCTGTTCTAATTTTTTATTTGAATAATACTTGATGGGTTTGACTGACATCTGCATTAGCCAATTAACAAGTTTGGTTTTGACTTTATAGTTCCAGCTATGTAAACCTTCAACAGGAGATAGCAGCTGGTTTTCCATCCAACACACTCGCATATTTTAAGCGTATTCATGAAAATTCGGCTAAGGAAATGTCTGCTCATTTCCATCAGCTATGTTGTGCGGATTAAAAATGTACACTCTCCTCATCATGGGAGGAGTTGTGAATAGCTGTAGGTTTAAACTTGTCTGTTTTTAATGGAGTAAAAAAATAATGATAAAATTGCAACAAACCCCTTGTTGATCTGACTAAACCTGTTTCCATCAACCAGTATCATTTTGCCCTATGCTAATCACGTCTTTCCAGCGAATAAATTCTAATGCGAATTAAAGGATTTGATGTAACAGTTAAGCGTTAATTTTCATTAAATAGTTGGATGGAAACCCAGCTAGTGTTGTGACAGCATTATATTGTGCATTTGTTGTGATATGGCATGTGTTTTACACTACTTCTTGTTAAAGTGTGCTTGATGAATAAAAATGCGGCAGTATTTTGTGGTTTAGGCCTACTGCACACTCTGTTTCAATGCAAACAGAGAACAGAAGATTGGACTGGCTTGGTTATTGAGTATGTTACAGTTGTGATACGGGGTGTCTGACTTGTCATTCAGTTCAGCAGCAGGTTTTAAAGAATGTGTAGGCTAGTGATGGACCATGAGTGAAAGTTGTGCCCACTCACTTTTGCCAAGGCCCATCAAAAAAAAAAAATGACTGGATACACCACTGATCTGCAGTGTTTGGTTTACTGTTGATATGTGATGAATGGTATGACTGAAGCTTTTCCTTACCCAGTGTATCAACTGGATATAAGTAAACTTTGTTCTCATGCATTATACAAGTTCAGGATCTGAACTTGGATCTGTCAAAGAACTGGTAGTGCTGGTCTAACTCTCCATGATCTCCGTGTGATGTCAGTGTACCAGCGTGAGTGTATTCCTTGCAGCAAAGTCTAATGTATATTTTGTGAGTCACTTCAATTGTAAAATAGACTTTGGTTTCATAAACAGTCACCACTGACGCATCAAAAATATTATTGACCTGACACACTCAATCTGTGGGTTTTTTTTCAGTATCTTGCAATTAGTTCTCATGAATATTGCCAGTCTCTACATTAAAGCCTGCAACCTTTGTTTACAGAAGCAGCTGTGAAAATGAATTTCCCCAAAGGCTAAGTTACACCCTCCATTTTTGTCCTTAAAGTTCCCAGAATACTTGCACGTACTTGCTAGTAAAGATGTACTTAAGGTATTGAAATTTGGCAGTGAATTACCTACATATAAGTGAAAGGTTTGGAATATAGTCAAAAAATGTAGCGTCAGTTAAGAAATGCATCACACATTTATTTGATCATGCAAGCAATCCACAGTCTGTCCTCGAGGGCAATTAAAGCTGTTCTCATATGAGTCTTAAATGAGTCTCATAATGAGTCTTAAAAACATTAGCAGCCACAAGTCGCCTATTGTGTTTTACCAGCTTAAAAATTCCAGTTCTGTTAACTTACTTTTGAATATAATGCCATATTATTAATAATGACATAATGAATTGTCTTTTTGAAATAACATAATAATAGTTACCACAGCAACCACTAAATCAAACAGCTTTCTATATACTGCCGGACCGACACATTGGTCAGCATTTATCAGTGTGTGTCCCTAAAAAGCAAGCAATATTTTATTATACGCCAGGTTTCCCATCTTGGTACTGAACAAGTTCCTCTCAGTCACACCTATGTAACCTGTAACGTTTGTACATTTAAGGTGGAGTAGCATGTTCTGTTCCTTTTTGCAACATTGCACTTTGTTCTGTGTATGCTAATTAGAATGCAATGTTTGAATGAGTTTTGTGTGGACATCTGCATTGGGAAATCTGTATTGGTAGTCCAAGTCAGTGTTTCTCAATCCTGCTCCTGGGGAACCCATGCTCTGCACCTTTTCCATCTTCCTCTGCTCTACCTACCTTGCTGAATTCATCAGTGGCACTTTTAATTGGCTGAGCACACCTGATTTAATCAAGAGCATTTCCAATCACATTAATCAGGTGTGTTCAGAGCAAGGATAGATAGAGGATAGGGGGGGTCCCCCAGGAGCAGGATTGAGAAACATTGGTCTAAGTCATTGTTTCACAGTAATCCAAATGCTGATTGGGCCATAAACTGATTACAAATGATATGTAGTGTAACTTCACAAAATTACTTCAAGCAGTAATAATAAGAGTCCATGGACATGACATTTTATATTTAAAGGTGGGAATAACACAATTTGCAAAAACATAAGAAAAATGGTGACCACTTAGCAGGGAACCTTTAATAAGACTGAGCTCTTCTTTAGGAGATCTGAACAGTGATTTGTTAACTTGGAACACTGTTTGCCTTGTTACTTTTGTAGTCATGAAAACATAACGCCTGTTGTCCAGGCACTGTCTGAGTGTGTCATCACTTCAATTTAGAGAGTCTACTTTTACATCCAAGATGCATTTTCTCAAAGTAATGGCCTTGATCAGTGTAACTTTGTAAGCTAAGACTCCAAGGATTATTCTGAATTTTAAGATTTCGATCACCTCTGATGACGTACCTGTTTTCATGTCAAAGAGGTTCCCTTCAAAGTGGAGCTGCTGCATTGCAAGCCTTCTGAGAAAGCATGTTACCATTCTTTTTTTTTTGTTTGTTTAAATCGAACATAGTAATCTTACTGGGAGTTTTATGATGTGCAATCTAATCTAACTGATCTAACTGATGTTATTACCTAAGAAAATTTAAATACCTGTAATATTTTTTTAATTAAACTTCAACTGGAAAATATATTTTGTTAACTCATTCTTTTTGTTTCTTTTTTAATACATTTAAATTTCTCTTAACTTATATGTAACTGAAGTTAAATTAAATCGCTAATTAGGTCAAGTGAAATATTTTAGTGATTATGTAATAATTACATAATACCTCACTAAAAGCCAAATTCGATGAGACACAAATTCACCAAGCTGCTTCTGCCAAGCTGCTCTCACAGACACCAACAGTTCGCAAAACAGAAAGTTCTCCACTAAAGAAGCACTAAAATATCTCATGTCTCAATATCTCAATATGACACTCAAATATCATTGCAATGTACAACTATGGTGACTGAGTGAGGCATTCAGTCATTATCTCAAAGATGGTAACTTTGAACCATTGGCTTGTCAGCCCAGCACTAGACCACATGCAAAGTAGTAATAATGATGACTGTAGTGACTGTTCTCTTTTTTAAAAACTCGTTTCCATCTCTGTAGAAAGTTCGTTACGTCAAATGTAAGCGGAGGCGCCCCATAATGCACCGCAGTGCTGACACTGGGCATTGGAACTCCAAAATTTTAAATTATAGTGACTTAATAATCCGGAATTCATATTACTTAATCCAAAAGTGATTTGAAAGTAATCAAAAGTTTTTTGTTTACATAACTCAAAATTGAATTACGTGTTATAACTACTCAAATTTTTTAAGTCAGTAGAATTTATAAGGACATTTCAAGTTTATACAACTTAATAGAATTAAGTTATCTGAACTTTCAGGTTTACAGTGTACAAATTTCTGGGTCACATGATAATGAACGAAGGAAGTTATAGAGCATAGTCTAGAGTAGCGATTGTCAACTCCAGTCCTGAGGGCCTCCTGTCCTGCACAACTTTGTTTTAACTCTTCATCATTGCAGTTAAATTAACTGAGTTAATTGGGCTAATCAAGGGCTTGATGATTAATTGATCAGTGGAATCAGGTGCGTCAGTCCTAAATTAAAACAAAGACATGCAGGGCAGGGGGTCCTCGGGACTGGAGGTGAGAATCACTGGTCTAGAGCATATACTCTAGAGAAACACAATGATGTTTCAGGGAGAAACTCTGACACATGCTAGTTAAACATGCTAGTTCGTTCATTGCATACAACAGGAAACAGGAGAAACTTCATATGTTGTTGTGACGTATCACACTAGGTGTTAACTGGGAATCACTGGGTTAAGACTGCATAATTGTCCAACTTGAATAGTCCAACATGACATTATTCCAAGCTATCCAATGTGTTTTATCTTATGGAACAGGCCCATAATTTGACTATTTAAAGGGTTTTTTCCCCCCAAAATGATCATAGTGACTTGGTACAAGTATTTTTGCTCCAGTAGATGTGATGACGTGTTTTGTTCTTGTGGTTTACTGCACCTTGTATTTTAATAATTCTGAGCAATTTTTATCATCATTGTTAGTAGTGGTGAACAAAGCATGTAACAACCTTGAAACATTTTTATATGATGTCGAAATGCACAGGTTTGTTCTTTTTCTCTCTTTTTTTAAAATAAACCTCTGTAAATTTCAATTTAAATGAAAACATGTGGTTTCTGCATTCCACTTCTTGTTTCGCTAAACCCAAATGTGTGAACCTGGGTTTTCACAAGGTCAGTTTTCCATGCTCTGAAATCCATAGGTGCCATGGTAATTTCGGCTGAGCCTCTATGTTAATACATTTTATATACACTATATGTACACACACACACACACACACACACACACACACACACACACATATATATATATATATATATATATATATATATATATATATATATATATTTATATATATATATACATACATACATACATATATATACACACACACACACATATATATGCACTCTTGATTCAGTGCCAATGAAAGGTTGAGGCCTCTTTGTCCAATACTAATCTGACTGCTAATCTGATCTGTTTTGCCAGTTCAGTCCAAAATTGCTGGAATATTCAACTGTCTGCAATATTTTTGACTCTAGTTTTTCTCCCTCAGGGTACTGAATAGAACTGTTTCAGTAATGAATGCATGGGACTAATCCAAACATCTCAGTCATAGAAGAACAGTGGTCAGGGAAGATCCATTAGGTGAAACGATTATGTCCTTAGAATATATTCTAGAAAAAAAATCCAAAATATTTAGAAATAAAGTTTGCTGAAATTTTTCATTTTGTTTCCAAAAACAACATATCAAACCAACCAACAAACAAAAATCTAGCAAAAGGCGTTTGCTTTAAAGTCTCTTAGGGAACAGTAACACTGATGAGACTTTGGAATAAGTTATGCTTTAAAGACATAAAGCTCAAATCGAACACACGATTCGCACAGCTCAAAAAATGTCTCATAAATCCTCACCTCTGAGCCAGTAGAAATAAAAATGGCATTTGCCAACTTTGCCATCACCTGACTAATCGTTCTATGAAAATACAACAAGACCTCGACTTGAAACGTCTCAGGAACTCTCGTGTTCCAAATGTTTTACCATCCATCTGGGTGCGGTTGAGGAGTTGGCCCATTTCCAAAAAGAAAGAGCGCTAGAGTTTGCCATCATCTCCACCGCAGTTCTTTTAGGTGGAGTTGCTCATTTTTATTGTGAATTTCTCACTATACCAATTTACTCACATTGCTCTGCTTGAAAG